>NC_136464.1:85170166-85400892 GCF_902686455.1 Sciurus vulgaris
TTAAGGTGTGGCAGGCCTCTCTCCTTCTAAGCTCTAAGAAAAGCCTGTCTTTCTTTCAAAGTTTCTCTCTTAAGCAAGTTTCTTTCTCTCTGATAAGCGGGGTCTCTCTCCTCCCTCCTCTCAAAGCGTAAACCTCATTTCCTCTATCCTCTATAACAAGCAAGAAGCAATGCCTAAAGAGAAGATAGAAGTGCCTCAGTTTCCACTCTCCACCATCCATAAGACCCGTGCAAGTTGTTGCTGCAGGTGGTGACAAATATCCATGGATTTTGGAACTGCAAAGAGCCAGCAACACTTCTCTGTTTATTATGTTGCCATTAAACTATTAGTATCAAACCCATATTTAGTACATGTAGAAGAAAGTCATGAATATAGAAGAATAGTCTTAAAATTAGCAAACTCCTTGTAATATAAAGAGACAATGCATTGATTTAAAATTTTTATTTCTGAAATGCATATGGACTAAAATTGTGAAAGAAAATAATAAATTTCTTTAAATACTTTTTATGGTTTGGATATGCCATTTTCCCCAAAGCTCATGTGTGAGACAATGGAAAAATTTTCAGAGGTAAATGATTGGATTGGGAGAGGTGGAACCTGATCAGTGTGTAATCCTTCAATGGATTAACTGGTAGTCATTATAGGAGCAGGTTGTAGCTAGATAATTAGGTAACTGGAGGCATGCCTTGGGGGTTACATTTTCTCACTTAAACACTTCTGTTTCTCTCTCTGCTTTCTGACTGTTATGAACTGAGCATTTCTCTCTAGCACACTGTTCCGCCATGATGTTCAGCTTTACCTCGGCGCCCAGACCTAGAAAGGCAGCCAACCAGGGTATCCAACTGAACTTCTGAAACCATGAAGCCAAAAAAAACACTTTCCTCCTCTAAGTTGTTATACTTGGATCTTTTGGTCACAGTTACACAAAGTTGACTAAAATAATATGCATTATTTTTTTTTTAATTATCAGTTGTAATTCCTTTCAAGGGTGAATTAAATAGACTGATATGTGAAAGGCATCCAGGGAGCTCATATTGCAGTTAATTTTCTGTTTCTTAAGATAGTTAATGAGTGTGTTAATGTCTGTTTCACTATTATGTATTAAGCTGGTCATAGGCATTTACAACCCCATAATGTAGAGAATTGGAATAAGAGTTTTAAAATCAAGAATTGGGAGTCAGAAAACCTGACTTCAAGACTGTGTCCTTACTAACTGCAATGTTTCTGAGGCACATTTTCCCATCATTCAGCAAGTTACATAGATTGTAATATTTTTACTTTGGAGTTACTAAAGAACTTACGAGAGATGTACTAAAGAGAGAAAGGAAGTTTATCACAGGGTATCTAAAATATGCTTCTGCTACTTTTATGAAAAGGGAAATTTAAATCTCTTTCTATCCTGTTTATAACTGTGCTGATTTTATTATGGAAAAATGAGGTGGCATTTTAAATTACTATCTCAGCCCTTAGCTATTCATTTCAAACATTTCTTTAAACCGCATTGTTGAAAGGATAAGGTCCACACACTCTTGAATTAAAACCTCAATAATATTGTCCTAATATTCTTTGGGGTATTTCTCCTTCCATTCTTGTTGCTTCTCTTGTGCCAAACTAGCTCATACGTGAAGTAAGGGGTACAGAGTCAAGACCCAGATTTCAGGAGTTGGGTGGAAGCAGGTTTGTTGCGAGCAGCCTGCAAACTCATTTATTGCAGAGAGAGCTATACATTTTATAGGTTTCTTGCCCAATCACAATGCATCATGGGGGATCAGACCACCAGGTTCCTAAATGGGTTCCCTAGGTAACCTTGAGTCAATTTTGGGGGAGTTGTATACTTTCCTAGGAGACCAGAGTAGAATTCTCCTCCCCCCAGCTTTTCCTGTGGGGTCTGAAAGTGCCAAGGTTTTCCTTACACACTTGAGATGTTCACTGCTGCCAGCCAAGAACTAGGATTTCTCCCACTGCATTCTCTTCTGTGAATTCTGCTCTGTTAAGGTCCCAAATGATTCTTTGATTTTCCTGCCTCCTAGTGTTGTCTCCTTGCATTGAAATCCCACAAATTCAGGATCCAGCTGAAACTACTCTCCTGATGACAGAGATCCCTTTAATTTTACTTCTCTGGAATATATTTCTTCTTCTAAACTATTAAATGGTGGCAGCATGTGTGTGCAAAGTAATCAAATAGACTTAGCAAAGAGGAAAAAGTCTTCTATTATATTTATTATCTATCAAAATTAGGAACATTTAATATGTGGATTAATTACAGCAGCACAGCTATGCAATTTATAAATTAATATACTTATGAGGATGTTTTTTCTTAATTGTAACAAAGAACTAACAATTTATAGTACTCAAGTCTTGCCCTTATCCTTAGTTATCAATCTAACATTCAACTTATTTAAAAAGAAGTCATAAATAAAGCTATATCATAGGTTTAATGAGTAATGTATGAAAATTTTAGATAAATGTAAAATTAATAAACTAGTGTCTGAAAAACTGAAGGTTCTAGGGGCTAGTTATTTTTAGTACTGTCATTTATTTTAAAGCACAGGTCTATTTTAAAATAAATTGGTCTACCTCCCCCTGAGACAGCAATTTCTATGGCCAAACACAGACTGAGCAAAAACTCTCCAAGACACAATGAAAAATCAACATAACAATAAAACAAAGCATGTACTTTGATTCCCAGAGCTCAGACCCATACACATTTTATATTCCCTTCTGCTTTATCAACTTTGATATAACAAACTGTAAATGCTTTTCTTTTTAGGAGAGCTTATTTATGTTCAAAGCTCTATCACCAATTATCTAGAAAAAGACTGGCACATGACAGACAACCCAAAACTATACAGTCAGTATTCTATGAGATAGATGGCAAAAATAATTTTTCATATAAATTTAGAAAACTATTTCTGATACCACGTGAATATACAAGCCTCAGAATAAAATCTTTTATTTTCAGAAATTTGTAGAACTACACATTGTGCTTTCTTTTTCACCTTAAAAACAGTCATTTGTAAAATCATTCCCTATTCTGAATTTATATCATATCATTATTATGTAAAACAAATAATCATTAATTAATATTTGTGTACAACCTGACATTTGACAGAATAAAACCAAGGTAAAGTAACTTCTTCAAAATAAACAGGGATAACTGAGAGAAGAGATCAATTTTTAATCTTCTGATTCCACCTTCCAAGAAAACAAAGTTTTAAAAAAAGTCATTACAAATTTGAGTATAATTTACTAAATGATTACAACTATAAACCTAGATGAATGCAAAGTAAACTATTCCTCAAACTGTGGACTATAAAGGGACTAAAAGAATAGAAGAATAAAATATTAAAAGTACATTAATTCAGGATGCTCAAAATTTGCTTTATGGGAATTTCAGAAAGAAAAAGAAAAATAAGAAATTTGTAAAATAATTCCATATTGCTTCTTTGATAAAGTGGAATGAACATATCTATATGAAAAAGCAAAAACTAACCTGGTTCCAAATAGGGCAGATGTTAAAAGACCTGTGTTCTAAACTTAAGTATGTTAAAAAAAAAAATCTACAATGAGGAAAAACAGGACAGCTTATAACAATACAAATAAAATGAAGACAGAAATCAGATGTGATCAGCTACTTTGCTTCTTAGAGTTCAAGGGAATAGAAGTTTCCTTACACTTTTAAGAGGAAAGATTTTGAACTTACAATTGGATGTCCTTTCACATCGTCTGTGTAAGAACAATATAATGACATTTATCAATATACAAAATCTCAGGAAAAGTTTACCTAATAGATAAACATGCGTAGAAAGTCATTGGAAGGAGGGAGTATAGATACCTTTTAAAGTGACAGAATGTTTTCTAAAGCAAGAATAACTGGAGGATGCCATCTCCACAGCTGATTTGAGAACCTCACCTTGAGGCATGTGAAAAGTGACCATAGGAGAGAGATCATGGAGGTGTCATACCACAATGTAGAGAGTTGTTTGAGAATTTTGAAGTTTGGCTAGACAATGCAGGAAAGAAAGAGTCAATGAATATGGTAGGGCATCAAATGATATGAGAAGTTACAGTGTTCTGTACTACCATAAACAGCATTACCAGAATCTCAAAAATAGAAGTACAGGTTGTTTTTTTATTCTTTTAAAATAAACTACAGATGAAAACTATGGTATTTAATTATGATTATAGGATGGAATGTAGAAATATTCAATCATAAAATTATGAACATAAATGTACAACTACTGAGGTTGAGAGGTTAAAATGGAAAAATAAAACTTGCTTATCACAGAGTTTTCAGTAACTTTCAAATTGAGGGAACAATGAACTTAGTGTAGGAAACTAGTGATCACAGCTACACACTAATAATGAATGTCATAGGTAAAGATAAGATTTTCATAGGAGTGGGAAAGTGACCTAAATTCTCATCCATGATTATAGGAAGTAATCATTATTATACATACATGCCAATTCTATTTTACGGCACACCTGTTTAAAGATGATGCTTTTTAGTTTACTATAAAAATTAAAAAGTTTGCTGGCCATGGAGGCACACACCCGTAACCTCAGTGATTGGGAGACAGAGGCAGGAGGATCACAAATTCAAAGCCAGTGTCAGCAACTTAGTGAGGTCCTAGGTAATTTAGCAAGAGCTTGTCTCTATATTTAAAATATAAAAATAAAAACGGGCTGGGGATGTGGTTCAGTGGCTAAGCATGGGTTCAATGCTTAGTACAAAACTTTGTTCTTTGTTGATTTTTGCATTATTTGACTTAAAAATGTTGACATTTTTGCCAGTGAAGATTCCAGGATGCCTGTAATCACAGTGACTGGGGAGACAGAAAGATTGCACATCCCACGCCAGTCCCAAGAACTTAGTGAGACCTCAAAATTTTAAAAAAATAAAATAAAAAGGGCTGGGCTTATAGCTGAGTGTAAAGTATTCCTGAGGTCAATCCCCAGTACCACAAACAAAATTACATTTTTAATTATATTATAAAATAATATAAGGTGATCATATTATTGATCATTCCCTTGTATCAGAAAACTACCTCCTCAACACAGAATAGGAATTTTTGGAAGCTATCACTAACACTGTAAATGAGTTAGAATAAATTACACCTATACTAGTAAGGTTTTGAATTATTGGTCACTTTTTAAGAACAAATTGTGACTCTCCAATCAAGTCTCTTTAAATGGTCTTAAAAAGTGTTATATAATTATGCACATATATTTCTTTGTAAAAAAAATTATAAGCATTTTATATTGTTCATATAAAAATGACCTTTTAGTTCTTTATATAACAGCAATTGAATAGGTATATGATAATGATACTAATATTCACATTAATTTTATAAATAGCATATTAGTGAATTCTGTCAGGTTTTCCAAGGATATATAGATGGTTATTAATATGTCTTTAAATATGTCTTGCTTACCTCTGGTCATTCTTTCAAAATAACATTAGGGCATATTAATAACAACAGATACCTATACCTGGCTGGTAATAATGCTTCTTCTACCTGAATGAAGATTTTCTTTAAGCCACATTGTTTTTTTCCTTTTATGAAAAAAAAAAAATCATATTATGATTTGAGTTAAAATGTCTCCCAAAGGCTCATGTACTAAAAGGCTGAGTCACCAGCTTGTGGTCCTATGGGAGGTGATGGAGGTGATGTTTAGGAGACAGGGCCCAGTGGGAGGAAGTTAGGTCATTAGGAGCATGCCCTTCATCTGTGTCTCTCTTGTGCTTCATGGCCGCCCTATGTTGGACAGACCTTCTCTGCCATGCATTGCCACCATGATGTACTGCCTCACTACAGGTATGAAATCAATGAGATCAAGCGACCACTAAACCTGCAAAATGTAAGCCAAAGAACCTGTCCTCCTTTTAAGTTGTTTATATCAAGTATTTTATCACCCAAACACCTTCTCTAATTCCATTGCCATCACTATGAATTTACTACTTTGATTTCATTAGAAATTAACCCTAGTGTCTTTAGCTACTTTTTGTCAGGTATTGCATTAATATTACTGTTTATGGTTTATTAAGTTTATGCATTTTCATAAAAGAAAAATTAGAAATAATTTTTCTTCTTTAGTCATGGAAATAGTTTGAATATCATAAAAATTATCTGTTTCTTTAAATTTTAAAATACTTTAGCGAAGCATGGTATCTCTCTAAGATACCAAGCAAGGTATCTCTCTAAAAGTTTTCTCAGAAGCCTCTTTTTTGGCGTGTCAGGATACATGCATCTCTGCTCAGTTACTATTGAGCAGCCACCTTAAGACTAAGTTTAGTCAGTTGTCCTAGTGATGTACACTAGATATTCTTTCATCTCCTCTGCATGTTCTTTCTCTTGGGCTCCCCTAATTGGGAAGTGGGTGAAAAAAACATGGCCTGGTTTTCTTTGGCTCCATTTCCTCTGTACTTCACTTAGTAAAAACTATTCCCATACTGAGTAAAATCTTGTTGCTCTGGCCTGACGCTACCCTTGTTTCCTCACTCCACACGAGGGTATCAATGAGGCTCTTTTGGAACTCTCTCACTGCTAGAATACTGCATTGTTCTGGAATTATGACTGATCCACATCAGACTTTAAACTATACAACAGAGCAATAGTAACAAAAATGGCATGGTATTGGCACCACACTAGATAGGCAGACCAGTGGTACAGAATAGAAGAGACAAACCCACACAAACAGTTACCTCATCCTATATAAATAAGCCAAAAACATACAATGGAGAAAAGATAGCCTGCTCAACAAATGGTGCTGGGAGAACTGGAAGTCCATATGCAATAAAATGAAATGAAACCTCTCCTGTACAACTGAAAATGGATCAAGGACCTAAGAATTAGACCAGAGACCCTGCAACAAATAGAAGAAAAATAGGCCCAAATCATCATGTTTGCTTAGGACCAGACTTCCTTAACAAGGCTCCAAAGTACAAGAAATCAAAGCAAGAAGCACTACATGGAATGGATTCAAACTAAAAAGCTTTTTCTCGGCAAAGGATACAATCAATAATGCGGAAAGAGCCTACAGAGTGGGAGAAACTCTTTTCCACATGCACTTCAGATAGAGCACTAATCTCCAAAATTTATAAAGAACTTACAAAACTTTATATGCAAAATAGAAAGAACCCAATCAATAAATGGGCCAAGGAACTGGACACTTTACAGAAAATGATATACAGGTGATGGACAAATATATGAAAAAGTGTCAATATCTCTAGTAATTAGAGAAATGCAAATTAAAACAACCCTAAGATTTCATCTTACTCTAATTAGAATGGCTATTATCAAGAACACAAGCAATAATAGGTGTTGGCATGGTTGTGGGGGAAAAGGGCACACTTTTACAGTGCTGGTGGTTTTGAAAATTGGGGCAACCACTCTAGAAAGCAGTATGGAGATTCCTCAGAAAACTTAGAAAGGACCTACTTTTGATCCAGTTATCCTACTCTACAGTTTATACCTCAAAGACTTAAAATTAGCATACTACAGTAAAATAACCACATCAATGTTTATAGAAGCTCAATTCACAATAGCTAGATTATGGAACCAACCTAGATGCCCTTCAACAGATGAATGGATAAAGAAACTGGTGTATATACACAATGGAATATTATTGAGCCATAAAGAAGAATAAAATTGAGTCCTCCCGTCTTGTGCCCCGGTCGCGAGATCCGTCTTTCTCCCAAGATGGTGGCGCTGGGTTCGGGGTGACTACAGGAGAGACAGGGCCTTTTACCCATTGCCAGGATCCCGAGGCACCACACTTGGCTCGCTCGCACACCCTGCCGCCTCGTAGTTATCTGCGGCCCGGGCGCCCGCCATCCGCCTCCGACTGACGCTTCACCTCTGACGACCCAGATCGATCGCAGGCGGCAGCGCCTCCCTCAGCTTCTCGCAGAAGCTCGCGCCCTGTAGCCCCTAGCAGGAGGGCCCCGCAGCCCCCCAGTGTAGACAGCGGCGGCTAGCTACGGCTGGGTTTTCGGCGGCCGAGGCGCCCCGTTTCCCGGCCTCGGTTTCCGGGGAAGGAAGCGCGGGTCTCGCATGAGCCCCGGCGGTGGCGGCAGCGAAAGACAACGAGGCGGTGGCGGGCGGGGGCGGTGGGCGAGGGCGACGATGACCAGTGAAGCGGCCGCAGCTGCGAGGGCCGCAGCTCAGGCGCGGGGCGACGACAGATCACCAGGAGAACCTCAGTCTGAGGACATTGAAGCTAGCCGAATGTGTACTACTATAAATGGAGCAAGGGTAAATGTATCAAGTGATTTATGGCCCATTAAAGCAAGATTGTTTAAATAAATCCTCAGTTTACTCTAAATGTTGGAATGCCCCAGACCAGTCCTAAGGCCATCTTTATCCTTTCTCCCCAGGAAACGAGCAGCTGCAAAGCATCTAATAGAGCGCTACTACCACCAGTTAACTGAGGGCTGTGGAAATGAGGCCTGCACGAATGAGTTTTGTGCTTCCTGTCCAACTTTTCTCCGTAAGGATAACAATGCAGCAGCTATTAAAGCCCTCGAGCTTTATAAGATTAATGCAAAACTCTGTGATCCTCATCCCTCCAAGAAAGGAGCAAGCTCAGCTTACCTTGAGAACTGGAAAGGGGCCCCTAACAACTCTGAGATAAAAATGAACAAGAAGGAAGGAAAAGGAGCAAGAATTGATTTTAAAGATGTGACTTATCTAACCGAAGAAATAGTGTATGAAATTCTTGAATTATGTAGAGAGAGAGAGGATTATTCCCCTTTAATTCTGTCATTGGAAGAGTTTTCTCTAGTGATGAGGCATACTGGTGCAGAGCTTTCGAAAAATCAAACAACACACTAAGGAAGAACTGAAATCTCTTCAAGGAAAGGATGAAGATAAGGATGAAGATGAAAAAGAAAAAGCTGCATGCTCTGCTGCTGCTATGGAAGAAGATTCAGAAGCATCTTCCTCAAGGACAGGCGATAGCTCACAGGGAGACAATAATTTACAAAAATTAGGCCCAGATGATGTGTCTGTGGATATTGATGCTATTAGAAGGGCCTATACCAGATTGCTCTCTAATGAAAAAATAGAAACTGCCTTTCTCAATGCACTTGTATATTTGTCACCTAACGTAGAATGTGACTTGACGTATTCTTATACTCCCGAGATCCTAATTATCTGAATTTCTTCATTATTGTAATGGAGAATAGAAATCTCCACAGTCCTGAATATCTGGAAATGGCCTTGCCATTATTTTGCAAAGCAATGAGCAAGCTACCCCTTGCAGCCCAAGGGAAACTGATTAGACTGTGGTCTAAATATAGTGCAGATCAGATTCGGAGAATGATGGAAACATTTCAGCAACTTATTACTTACAAAGTCATAAACAATGAATTTAACAGTCAAACTCTAATGAATGATGATGATGCCATTGTTGCTGCTTCAAAGTGCTTGAAAATGGTTTACTATGCAAATGTAGTGGGAGGGGAAGTGGACACAAATCATAATGAGAAAGATGATGAAGAGCCCATCGCTGAGTCCAGTGAATTGACACTTCAGGAGCTTTTGGGAGAGGAAAGAAGAAATAAGAAAGGTCCTCGAGTGGACCCACTGGAAACTCAACTTGGTGTTAAAACTCTGGATTGTCGAAAACCACTTATCTCTTTTGAAGAGTTCATTAATGAACCACTGAATGATGTTCTGGAAATGGATAAAGATTATACCTTTTTCAAAGTAGAAACAGAAAACATGACATGTCCCTTTATATTGAATGCTGTCACAAAGAATTTGGGATTATATTATGACAATAGAATCCGCATGTACAGTGAACGAAGAATCACTGTTCTCTACAGCCTAGTTCAAGGGCAGCAGTTGAATCCATATTTGAGACTGAAAGTCAGATGCGACCATATCATAGATGATGCACTTGTTCGGCTAGAGATGATTGCTATAGAAAATCCCGCAGACTTGAAGAAACAATTGTATGTGGAATTTGAAGGAGAACAACGAGTTCATGAGGGTGGTGTTTCCAAAGAATTTTTTCAGCTGGTTGTGGAGGAGATCTTCAATCCAGATATTGGTATGTTCACATATGATGAATCTACAAAATTCTTTTGGTTTAATCCGTCCTCTTTTGAAACTGAGGGTCAGTTTACTCTGATTGGCATAGTCCTGGGTCTGGCTATTTACAATAACTGTATACTGGATGTGCATTTTCCCGTGGTTGTCTACAGGAAGCTGATGGGGAAAAAAGGAACTTTTCGTGACTTGGGAGACTCTCACCCAGTTCTATATCAGAGTTTAAAAGACTTACTAGAATATGAAGGGAATGTGGAAGATGATATGATGATCACTTTCCAGATATCACAGACAGATCTTTTTGGTAACCCAGTGATGTAAGATCTAAAGGAAAATGGTGATGAAATTCCAATTACAAATGAAAACAGGAAGGAATTTGTCAATCTCTATTCTGACTACATTCTCAACAAATCAGTAGAAAAACAGTTCAAGGCTTTTCGAAGAGGTTTTCATATGGTGACCAATGAATCTCCCTTAAAGTACTTATTCAGACCAGAAGAAATTGAATTGCGCATATGTGGAAGCCGGAATCTAGACTTCCAAGCACTAGAAGAAACTACAGAATATGATGGTGGCTATACCTGGGAATCTGTTCTGATTAGGTGAGGTACTCAATTCTTAAGAAGAAGATTTCATACACCAAATGAGGAGTTCTGGGAAATTGTTCATTCATTTACAGATGAACAGAAAAGACTCTTCTTGCAGTTTACAACGGGCACAGACAGAGCACCTGTGGGAGGACTAGGAAAATTAAAGATGATTATAGCCAAAAATGGCCCAGACACAGAAAGGTTACCTACTTGCTTTATTGTCCTTTTACTTCCGGAATATTCAAGCAAAAAAAAACTTAAAGAGAGATTGTTGAAGGCTATCATGTATGCCAAAGGATTTGGCATGCTGTAAAACAAAATGAAAACAAAAACAAAAACAAAAAAAAAAGGAAGAAAAAAACTGAAAAAAATTTTAATAAATATAACGAGGGATTAAAAAAAAAGAATAAAATTATGGCATTTGCCACAAAATAGATGGAGTTGGAGAATATCGTGATAAGTGAAATAAGCCAATCTCAAAAAAACAGAAGCCAAATGTTTTTTTTTTTTTTTTTTTGATATGTGAATGCTAATTTACAATAGTGGGGGATAGGGAAGAATAGAGTTACTGTAGATTATGTAGGGGGTGAGTAAAGGAAGGGGATGGGGTATGGAGATGGGAAGGATATTAGAATGCATCAGACATTACTAACCTATATACATGTATAACTGTACAACCAGTGGGATTCTACATCATGTATAGCAAGAAAAATGAGGAATCATACTCCATTATTATGATGTATCAAACTACAAATGCATTCTACTGTCATGTATAATGAATTTAACAAGTTAAAAAATTTTTAAAAAATCAAAATGGCAGAGAATACAAATCACATCTCAATTATTACCTTAAACATTAATGGCCTATACTCATCAACCAAACTACATAGACTGGCAGACTGAATTAAAAAACAAGACCAAACAATATGCTGTTTCCAAGAGACATGCCTCATAAGCAAAGACATCCCTAGACAGAAGGTAAAAGAATGGGTAAAAACATATCATTCAAATGGGTCTCACAAACAAGCAGGAATTTCTGTCCTCATATTGGATAAACTGAACTTCAAGCCAAATTTAATCAAAAGGGACAAAGAAGGACATCTAGTACGGTTTAAGGTTACCATACATTATTAAGACATAACAATTGTAAATATTTATGCCCCAAACAATGGTGGGTCTATGTATATCCATAGAACTGTTCTCAATTTCAGAAATCGAATAGACCACAACACAACAATACTTGGTGACTTTAACACACCTCTCTCACTACTGGATAGATCCTACAAACAGAAACTAAACAAAGAATCTATAGAACTAAAAAATACAATTAATAATTTAGACTTATCAAACATATATTGAATATTTTATCCAACAATGACTGAACACACTTTCTTCTCAGTAGCACATATATCCTTCTTTAAAATAGACCTATCTTAGGCCACAAAACAACTCAGAGCAAATATAAAAAATACAGATAGTACCATGCATCTTATCAGATCATAATGGAATAAAATTCTAAAATGAAGTAGCTTCTATTTTTCATTTTTTCAACATCTGGGGACTAAATAATATGTTATTGAATCAAAAATGAATATCAGAAGAAATCAGAAATTAAAAATACTTAGAGGTAAATGAGAAAAGTGATAACACTTATCAAAATCTCAGGGACTCATTGAAGGCACTGTTAAGAGGAAAATTATTGTATTGAGCTCATTTGCTAAAAGAATAGAAAGACAGCAAGTAAATAACCTAAAATTACATCTCAAAGCCCTAGAAAAAGAATAAATCAACACTAAAACAGAAAACAGGAAATAATTAAATCCATATGTAACAAAATGAAATTACACCTCTCTCACCCTGCACAAAAGTCAAGTGGATCAAGGACCTAGGGATTAGACCAGAGACTCTGTGCCTATTAGAGGAAAAAATAGGACCAACTCTCCATGTTGGCTTAGGGACTGAATTCCTCAAGACCTAAAGCACAAAAAGTAAAATGAAGAATCAAAAAATGGGGTGGTGTCAAATAGGATAGGGAAGAATAGAGTTGCTTTATATTAGGTAGAGGGGAGTGAAGGGAGGGAAAGGGGTATGGGGGTAGGAATGATAGCAGAGTGAAACATACATTATTTAATTATGTACATATGTGACCACATGACCAATTTGATCCTACAATACATATAATCCAAAAAATGAGAGATTACACTCCATTTATGTATGAGCTATCAAAATGTATGAATGTGTTCTATCATGTACAATTAATTAGAACAAATTCTAGAAAATTAAAAAACTAAAAAAGATTCTTATAGCAAAGGAAACTATTAAGAACATGAAGAAAAAGCCTACAGAAAGGGAGAAAATGTTTGCCACCTACACCTCAAATAGAGCATTAATCTCCAGGATATATAGAGAACTCAAAAAACAACACCAAAACACAAATATCCCAATCAATAAATGGGCAAAGGAACTATGTTCCTTCACAGAAGAAGAAATACAATTAAGTGAATAAGTATGCTTTTAAAATGCTCAACATCACTAGCAAATAAAGAAATGCAAATTAAGACTACACTGAGATTTCATCTCCAGTCAGAATGGCAATTATCAAGAATACAAGTAACAATAAACATTGGCAAGAATATAGGGCAAAAGGTATATTGCTGGTTACACTGTGCACATTGATGAAACCAATCTGGAGAGCAGTATGGAGATTCCTCAGAAAACTTGGAATGAAACCACCATTTGACCCAGCTATCCCACTCTTTGCATATGCCTTAAAGATTAAAATCAGTATACTATAGTAGTGATACAGTCAAAACAATGTTTATAGAAGCTCAATTCATAATACTTAAGCTATGGAACCAAACTAGGTGTCCTTCAACAAGTAAATGGATAAAGATATGTGGTACATATACACAATAGAATATTACACAGCCCATTATTAGAATGAAATTATGGCATTTGCCAGTGAATGGATGGAACTGGAGAGTACCATCCATTAAGCTAATTCCGACAAACCAAAGGCCAAATGTTTTCTCTCATATGAGTATGCTTACTTATAACAGGCGGGTGCAAGGGGAAGGGAGGAGTAGAGGTTCACTGGATTGGACAGTGGTGGGAGTGGTGGGATGGGAGGGGGAATGTGAATGGGAAAGACAGTAGAATGAATTGGGCATAACTTTCCTATGTTCATGCATGAATGTACTACCAGTGTAACTGCACATCATGTATGACCACAAAAATGGGAAGTTATACTCTATGTATGATATGCCAAAATATATTCTATTATTATGTATAACTAAAAAGAACAAAAATAAAATTTAAAAAATGTCATTCCTAGAGTAAAAAAAATTGAAATATGAATTTTGTGCAAACACTAGTCCATTGCAGACGCTTACAGCTACAACGCTATAATTATAGATGAAGGGTAGAATAATTTCCTTGACCAACTAACAGTCTTCAACACATGATTTTTTAAGTAAAGAATGATGTGACAGTAATGATTGCCTTAATTTCACATATGTAGCTGTTGTCTACTTAAACAACCCTATTTATAATGGCTTCAAAAAAATGTACATTATAATACATATAATATATATGCAACGTATATAAACAGTTTGTGAACATCAGAAATCGGTCTGGGTGGTTCTCCATCAAAGATTGTTTGGAGGTTGCATTCAAGCTCTTGGCTAGAACTATACCATTTCTAAAATTGTTACTGAAGTAACATCTGCTTCCAAGATGGCCATTCCCAGAGCTATGATTCTTCACTGGTCATTTACTAGAAGTCTCAGTACATCCCACCATAGGCCTCTCAATAGAATTTCCTTAGTATCCTCAAAATATGGCAGCTATTTTCTTCAGTGTGAGTGTTTGGGACAATGGAGAAGAGGTGGGAGGAAAGCTGAAGTACAGAAAAAGAAGGGATGGGGAAACAAAGGACTCAAGACCAAACACAAACTCTTTTATAATCTAATCTCAGAAATGCCTCCATTTCTTCCATGTGTTTTTGGCCTTGCAGTGTATAAGGGGAGATTTAGAAAAACAGGAGAAGGCATGACCTGGGACCCTCTTTAAGGTTGGCTACTGCATCTAACAATGTTACAGTTTAGAATACAAGATTCATGAAATATTTTTAAATGCAAGATATTCATGATATTATTAATATTACCTTGAATAAAACAAGATTGGTATTTAGATAACTTAAAAATATGAACAAGAAATCAGACTATTGGGTCTATTAACCCATAGGTAGGACAAACTTCAACAGAATTCTTTGCTAACATTAAAATATTTCTTTTACAATGCTTTATACCCTGAGTTTTTTTTTTTAATGATACTCCATTACTTTATCAAATGCTGAATCTCAATTTCTTCAAATTTCTTAATGAAAGCAACTAAGATCTGATAAATTTTCTAAGTTATTAGTGGATTCCCTTTATTTAAAAACTGCTTTCTTTGCTGGGTGTGGTGGCATACACCTCCCAGTGACTCAGGAGGCTGAGGCAGGAGGATCATGAGTTTCAAAGCCAGCCTCAGCAACTTGGCAAGGCGCTAAGCCATTCAGTGAGACCCTGTCTCTAAATAAAATTCACTAAAAAGCTGGGGATATGGCCCAGTGGTTAAATGGTCCTGGGTTCAACTCCCATAATTCCCATTACCAAAAAAAACAAAAAAAGTTCTTTCAAAGGGAATATTTTTAAAGTAGTTCTTTTAAGTCTTTAATAAAAACTCCAAGTAACTTACAGATGAAGTTATTTTATAGAGTTTATTTTATAATTTAATTTTATTTCAGCAGTGGAAGGATCTTTTGGCACCAATCATATCATGCCTTCTGCCTAATTTCACCTTTGTCAGATTAGAGGGGCACCACAGCACATGAATTTTACTTTTATTCATCCAGACACAGGAAGTAGTATTGTTTAATGTAACATAATTGTAAACTGTCCCTTAACATGACTTTTAGAACTGAATCCCTAACCATGGGTATAGTTTTGGCCACTGAACTTCTATTTCATCAATGTTGAAATAAAGAAAGAGAGGAATTAAATTTATGTGAATAAATTCAATGCAGAATGTCAATAGACCAAATCCCACCAAAATTATTTCTCTGTGCAAGATTGTGCAAAACCCTTGCACTCTCCACACCTCAGCATCATCACCTGTAAAGTAAGGATTCATCTTTAACCATTTCTTAACCACTTTGATATGAGGACCCATCAGGGACTAATAAAACTGAACATGTTACGTTCTTCATGATTAACAGTAAACTGGGAGTGACTGAGGCCCAGAAGGGTGAGGTCACCTATTATCCTGGATAAGAGTTTGTTAGAAAGCATTGCTTAATTCCTTTTTTCTTGACATTTCAGGAACCTGTCTACATTGTTCTTCAGTCTATCCAACTTTCAAATTTACATCAGTAACAGTAAATGCATTATAAGCCAGCGGTATACTTGGAGTTCAAGGTACAAAGATAAAGTTTCTTCCCTATCCCAGCAACATGCAAGTGAAGGATGGCAATATGAAACAAAAGAGCAATAATGGAGCCTTGTACCAAGTGCTGCTGCAGCACAAAGCAAAAAGACTTATTCTATGTGCAGTGAGAAAAACGCTCTAAGACTCAGTCACAAATGACCTGAGGTTCACAAATGGGCAGCAAGCAATTTGCAAATTAAAAGGAAGAAGAGTCAAAAACAGGGCAGTGTGTGCATGAAATTAGTAGAACCCAATGTACTCTCCTGTTGAGAGGAAGAAGTAGTATAAGTTACTGACTGGCAGCTCTTTTTAATCAATTCCTGTAAAAATAAGGAAGCAAAGGAGAACTTGATCAACTATGGAAAAAATAATAAGTCTGATGGCTCCCCTATTTCTACACTAACTGCCTGTCTCCAATTCTGGCTTCAATGAGAGGGTCAGAGTAGATTTGAAACAGCAAGATAATTTATTCTCTCCAAAATCAATACAATTTTCTTGAATACTGTTTTGTATTTCTCACATGCAGAGAATTGAGCTATATCTATTGTCCAAAAGTAAGTTTTCACCTATGTACAATTATAGTGAGCAAGAATTCATCCAACAACTATTTAATTCACATACCATGAAATTCTCTAGATGAAAATAGTATAGAAAATGAGACAAATATGCTTTCTGAGAACTTACATTGTATGTCATTTTTAAAAAAATATATTTTGATTATTAGATACCAGCATATGTTACTAGAAAGTTATTTTTGTTACCTCCATCTGTGAATTTAAATTTGACCTCCTTAATTACAAGATGCATTTAATGCAACCTGCTTAAAACATAATTCTATCTATATAAAATGCATACTATGGAGTACTAGACAAGTGTAAGATAAAATTGATAATATAAATATTCTGACTTTTCAATTTTTCAGAATTTCTTATCTCAAAACATCATGGAATACATAAAGTATATCTGGTATTTAAGTATCCCTTAAATTCAGAAAACTAATTTAAAAAATGCAGAACTGTGAGGTACAATCTCATTCAGTTGTCAAACTTAGAACAGTAGGTTTAGGATTATTAATATGATAATTTTAGTAGAATATCCCACAGGTCAATCTTGAGTCTTATGGCCATAATAGAAAACAAAAAGATTTAAGAAAAAATAGGAAAAAATTATTATCCTTGGAAACCTGTTAAATATGGTGACTAGAAGGTGACAAAGAAAATTTTATGATGGCTGTGAACCACAGAGTTAATTCTAGCACCTCTGACATTGTAGAAAATAACAGGAAACAATAGGTTTAGGGTTCATCAGAATAGTTTCAGCTTTACCTATAGAAGTATTAGATGCTATATTTGTTATTCCTACAAAACAAATTATTCCAAATATTTGCACATTAAAACAAATACTTATTAAGTCAAACTTTTAATGAGGAACAGGACTCCAGGATGGCTTAGGATAGTGGGCTCAGAGTGTCTAACATAATTGCAGTGAAGCTGTGGGCCAGATTTGCTTTCCCGTCAAGTAGATCAGTACCAACCTCACTCACACAGCTATTTGCAAGAGGCTTCATTTCCTTATCATGGTCTTTCAATCAGACTGTTCATCATATAGCTTCTTCTAGATCGAGTGATCAGAGAAAGAGGGGAGCAGTAACTCAAGAGAAGACCTATTATTAAATTAACTGCTATCAAGAAATGACTTGACTTTTGCCATATTATATTGATCCACAAACAGCAATCAAGATACAACTTAGGAGAGTAGTTCACAAGCATGAATATATCAGGAAATAGGAATCATCTTTAAAGCTGACTATGAAATGCTATTAAAAATATACAGAATACTGATAAATGAATAGCTGTGCTACTGAGGTCAGGGCTAGAGATGGAGATTTGGATAGTTTCAGTTTGAGTGGCAGTTGAATATTGAGAAGAGGTGTCTGCTGTCAGAGTTGTCATAGAAAAAGACCCAAATCAGAGTGCACACAAGTCCCATGAGTGGCTAGGAGAGTAGGGATGAAAGGCAGCACATACTTTCCAATATTTTTTTATTTGTTCTAATTTGTTATACATGAAAGAATGCATTTTGACACATCATGCATATCTGGAGTATAACTTCTCATTCTTCTGGTTGTAAATGTTGTAGAATCACACTAGTGGTGTAATCACATCTATACCTAGGGTAATAATGTCTAATTCATTCTACTATCTTATCTCCATACACCCTTCCCTCCCTTCATGCTCCTTTGTCAAATCCAAAATACCTCTGTTTTTCCCTAGTCTCCTCCACGCTTATTATAAATTGGCACCCATATATCAAAGAAAATATTCAGTCTTTGGTTTTTTGGGAATGGCTTATTTTGCTTGATGTGATATTCTCCAGGTCCATCTATTTACTTGCAAATGTCATAATTTCAATCTTCTTTGAGGCTGGGTAATAGTCTATTACATATAGATACCACATTCTCTTTATCCATTCATGATATTTTCATGTTATCCCATAATTCTTGGAAGTTCTGTTCATGGTTTCTTATCATCTTTTCTGCTCAACTTTATTTTCAAGATTATATATTTTGTCTTCATTGCCTGATGTTCTGTCTTCCAAGTAGCCTAATCTGTTGGTGATACTTTCCATTGTATTTTTCATCTGATTGGTTGGTTTCTTTATTTTAAGGATTTCTGCTTGATGTCTTTTTATACTCTTTCTATGGACATGATCTTTCACCTCCTGAAATTTATCTCTGAATTCACTTCTTACATCATCTTTTATGTTGTGAATCAGTTTAGTGATGTACATTCTGAACTGCTTCCCTGCTATTTCTTCTGTGTTATCAATGGATTGTATTACTGGATCATCTTCTTGTGTTTTGAGTGCTTTGTTTCCTTGATTTTCAGGTTGTTTGTGTGTCTTCCCATTTAGCAGTGTGGATCTGAGGTATTACAGTTTCTATCCTGTAGACATGATGTCTCTGCATTTTTCTAATACCTCACCTTTAAGAGGGAGATAAATTATTAATAGCACACAATGCAAACAATATACAGCCTTAAACCAAATAATTCCTTATGAGATATTTACAGTTTCATCATGATAATCAGAAATTATGTTTAATTATTATCTGCAATATAAACATAGGTTTGAAAAAGGGTTTAAAATTTCTAATGGTGGAGAAAGAGAGAACAGGAGTGGTGTAGGATGTGATGTGATGTTTATGAGGAAGGAAGAGAGAAGATACAATATAAGATCATAGGAAGAGTGAAATCGAAATCATTAGAAGTTGGCTGTTAGGAGGAGAAAAGAGAGAAAGAATCCAGGAAAACAGATATATGAGAGGAAAATATATTATATATATATATATATATATATATATATATATATATACTTTATTTTTTACTATATAAAATACAATAAATATGTATAAAATATATTATATATTTTATAGATAAAATATAAATATAAAAATATATATAAATGTATATATAGTAAAAAATAAAATAAAAATATTTCAAAAAGTAAAAACAAAAGAATACAAAATACTGAAATATACTATTCAGACATCCCTATAATCAATAACCTGATATATGAAAAGTATTTGGTTTCAAAAATGGTGGGGATGTGAGGGGGGAAAGAAATGAAAAAAAAATCTCAAAGGAAAGTTGAACAATTGTTTCCTTTGGAGTTCCAAAACTACTGTTTCCCTTCTCTGCCAATAGGTGGGGTTGTCTGGATTTTCCTGTTAGCTCCACTCTCAGAATGGTGAGTGTTACTAGGGAGGGAGAAATAGTCCTAAAGGTAGAACTCCTGGAGGCAGGGTATAGCAATTGCTGGTCAAAGTTGGAAGACTGTACTCTAGGAATCTCCTTTGGGTTGCACTCATGTGATGTAGGAGCCTGATCTTAACTCCTATGGCACCTGTGGACCCCACAATTCCTGGTCTCTAATTTAGTCTCCAAACTCAATCTCTCTTGCTCCTGACCTTTTGACTTCCTGACCAGGCACCTCTCTCCTGGGTAGTCCTGAAGGCTGAGTGCTGGGACCTATGCATTCGTCATGGAGAACTGTTCTACATTGGGTGGGTCAGGACCAGGCACTGAGAGCTGTGGATCAACCACATGACCGTGAGTGCTGGTCCAGATTCTTGGCAAGGGAGGGGTTGGGAAAAGGGGATTGGGGAACCAGAGGTCCCTGTTGATTGAGAATTCTGGCAAGACCAGGCGATCAGTTTATACTGGACTGGGGAGGGAGTCAGAGACCAGTTTGTCAAGTCTCAGTGAGTGCTGGCCTGAGTGGGCAGCAGGAACCCAGTGGGTACCTGACCAGTTGGCAGTGTGAGTTGAGTGTAAGATGCTCTCACACTCTTATAACCTCTGACCTGCTGAAGCCAGTTCCATCCATCCCTGTACACTTCATGGCTCATGGACCTGAGGAGAGCCTGGTTCTCTCCAGCCTCTGCAGCAAGATGATGGCTAATAGCATACCTAGAAGGAAGACCTCAGTTGTAACCAAAACTGTAGGCATCTTGATGGACTTCCAGGCCCTGACTGGTGTCCCTTGATGAAAGCAGTCTTGTCCTAAGATGGTGGTGGCAGCAGCAAACCTGCTGGTACCTTGACATTGGATTTCCAGGCCGTGGTCAATATCCAAATATAGAGGCTCCTGTGTCTCAAGATGGCAATGGTGGCAGCTGAGGTGTCCCATGATGGAGGTGGCTATGTTCAGAGATGGGGCAGCAGTGGTAAATTCTGTGGTGACAGTGGGCAATGGAGATAGGAGATGGGGAGCCCACACCATGCTATGTGGTGGGCTACACCTTGCAGTGGGTGACTTTCTCATATCTTGAGTACAGTCATATAGGCACTTTGAAAGATCTTAAGGGACCACATTCTGCTGCCTATGTCACTACATTTAGAGAATTACTGATGTATTCACTGATTTTTAATCCAACAAGTATTTATTGAGAACCCGCTCTATATAATACCAAAAACAGTGCACCTGAAAGACTTAATCTTTGTCATTATGAAAGTAGAAAACATACAAAACTCTTAATATCAAGAGAAGTAAGTACAGGTAGAGAAAGAGTAGATCCTTGAAGGCTATCAAGACAAATTTTCCAGAAAACCCACAGAAAGGTAAATTCTGTGAGGTCAAATGAGTAAAAAAGTTTATGAAGGAAAACAGTCAGACTCAAGATAAATCTGAGCAAAAAATAATGACTGAGAAATAACAGTAAATTAAGGGATAGTAATTAAACATAAACTCTAATCATTACAATCCATATTCTAAAAAGTCATGTTTTTAACATTCTCAACATTTAGACATTAAATACTTGAAACTTCTTTTCTTCATTAATTTTCCAAGGTTTATATAATTTTTGATCATGCCAAGCTTAGGTAAAATAATTAGCAAGAATCTAATTTCTGTGTCTACCTTTTATTCTTAATAAGTATATTGTTTTAAAATCTCATCCACTATTACATAATAAAAATTTTAATAATTTTGACATGCTATTAAAGAACCCAGATTTAAAGTCACTATAGACTATTTTCCTAAGAAATAATTATCTTAATTTAATCAAATTCATTTGGTTATTCATTATTTTATTTCATACTTCACAGTTCTTCAGAAAATCCTAAAGTATGTACTTCTGCTACATCTGAGGATCACCTCAGTACATTTTCTGGCTCAAGCCTCTGTGGGGTCTTACTTGAGTTATTACAAAAGTTTCTAACCTTCTGCTCTAGATCCCTCCCACTCTGAAATCAATACTGAGTATGTCTAGATCCACAACCAGATAGCCTAGTGAAATGCAAGTAAGGTCATGGTACTTCACTTCCCTCCATCTACCCCCTCTCTTAGGAATAAATTTAATTTGAATTTTTCTTACTTGTGTTTTGGATTATCTTCATAGGAACAGTACATTTTAACTCCAGAGGAAAAATATCCTTTTCCCTAGTGTACATAGACAGCACACCAATTCATCCTTGTAGAAAAGTAAATTATATTTTATTTCCAGCAGATATGGAGATTGAAGGTTCTGATTTATGCAAATGAGCTACTTCAAATACATAAAACATAAGATATTGACCTCAATTCATCACCCGTTTGTTTTTAACATAACAGAACTGAAGCAGTACTGAGAGGAAGATTTATTTCATGGGGCACATTCAACAAAAGAAGTAAAAATCAACAAATAAACGACTTAACACTACAGCTCAAAGCCCTAGAAAAAGAAGAGCAGAACAACACCAAAAGTAGTAGAAGACAGGAAATAGTTAAAATCAGAGTCAAAATCAATGAAATTGAAACAAAAGAAACAATCGGAAAAATTAACAAAATAAATAGTTGGTTCTTTGAAAAAATGAACAAAAGTGATAAACCCTTAGTCACACTAACAAAGAGAGAGAGGGAGAAAACTCAAATTACTGAAATTCAGAATGAACAAGGAAATATCACAACAGACACGAGTGAAATACAAAACATAATTAGAAGCTATTTTGAAAATCTATACTCCAACAAAATAAAAAACCTCGAAGACATCAACAAGTTTCTAGAGACATATGAATTACCTAAACTGAACGAGGAGGACATACACAACTTAAATAAATCAATTTCAAGCAGTAAAATAGAAGAGGTCATCAAAAGCCTACCAACAAAAGAAAGTCCGGGACCAGATGGATTCTCAGCCAAGTTCTACAAAACCTATAAAGAAGAGCTCATTCCAATACTCCTCAAAGTATTCCATAAAATAGAAGAGGAGGGAACCCTCCCAAACTCATCCTATGAAGCCAATATCACCCTGATACCTAAACCAGACAGAGACACATCAAGGAAAGAAAATTTCAGACCAATATCCTTAATGAACATCGACGCAAAAATTCTCAACAAAATTTTAGCAAATCTCATACAAAAATATATTAAAAAGATAGTGCACCACGATCAAGTGGGTTTTATCCCAGGGATGCAAGGTTGGTTCAACATCCGGAAATCAATAAACGTCATTCACCATATCAACAGACTAAAAGTTAAGAATCGCATGATTATTTCAATAGATGCAGAAAAAGCATTCAATTAAATACAGCATCCCTTCATGCTCAAAACACTAGAAAAAATTGGGGTAGTGGGAATATTCTTTAATATTGTAAAGGCCATCGACACTAAGCCCATGGCCAATATCATTCTAAATGGTGAAAAACTGAAAGCATTCTCCCTAAAAACTGCAACAAGGCAGGGTTGCCCTCTTTCACCACTTCTATTCAACATTGTCCTTGAGACTCTAGCCAGAGCAATTAGACAAACCAAAGAAATTAAAGGGATACTAATTGGAAAAGAAGAACTCAAACTATCCCTGTTTGCTGATGACATGATTATATATTTAGAGGAACCTGGAAATTCCACCAGAAAACGCTTAGAAATCATAAGTGAATTCAGTAAAGTAGCAGGTTACAAGATCAATGCTCATAAATCCAATGCATTTTTATACATAAGCGATGAATCTTCAAAAAGAGAAGTTAGGAAAACTACCTCATTCACAATAGCCTCAAAAAATAAAATACTTCAGAATCAATCTCACAAAAGAGGTGAAAGACCTCTACAATGAGAACTACAGAACACTAAAGAAAGAAATTAAAGAAAACCTTAGAAGATGGAAAGATCTTCCATGTTCTTGGATAGGCAGAATTAATATTGTCAAAATGGCCATACTACTTAAAGTGCTATACATATTCAATGCAATTCCAATTAAAATCCCAATGATGTACCTTACAGAAATAGAGCAAACAATTATGAAATTCATCTGGAAGAATAAAAAACCCAGAATAGCTAAAGCAATCCTCAGTAGAGTGAATCAGAGGGTATCGCAATACCAGATCTTCAACTCTATTACAAAGCAATAGTAACTAAAACGTATTGGTACCAAAATAGACAGGTAGATCAATGGGACAGAATAGAGGACATGGACACAAACCCAAATAAATACAATTTTCTCATACTAGAAAAAGGTGCCAAAAATATGCAATGGAGAAAAGATAGACTCTTCAACAAATGGTGCTGGGAAAACTGGAAAACCATATGCAACAGAATGAAATTAAACCCCTATCTCTCACCCTGCACAAAACTCAACTTAAAATGGATCAAGGACCTCAGAATCAGAACAGAGACCCTGCATCTTACAGAAGAGAAAATAGGTCCAAATCTTCAACTTCTTGGCTTAGGATCAGACTTCCTTAACAGGACTCCCATAGCACAAGAAATAAAAGCATGAATCAACAACTGGGATAGATTCAAACTAAAAAGCTTTTCTCAGCAAAGGAAACTATCAGTAATGTGAAGAGAGAGCCTACAGAGTGGGAGAATATCTTTGCCACTCATACTTCAGATAGAGCGCTAATTTCCAGAATCTATAAAGAACTCAAAAAACTCTACACCAAGAATACAAATAATCCAATCAACAAAGGGCTAAGGAAATGAACAGACACTTCACAGAAGAAGATGTACAAGCAATCAACAGATATATGAAAAAATGTTCAACACCTCTATTAATAAGAGAAATGCAAATCAAATCTACCCTAAGATTTCATCTCACCCCAATTAGAATGCGATTATCAAGAACACCAGCAACAATAGATGTTGGCGAGGATGTGGGGAAAAAGGTACACTCATACATTGCTGGTGGGGTTGCAAATTAGTGCAGCCACTCTGGAAAGCAGTATGGAGATTCCTCAGAAAGCTTGGAATGGAACCTCCATTTGACCCAGCTATTGCACTCCTTGGCCTATACCTAAAGGACTGAAAATCAGCATACTACAGAGATACAGCCACATCAATGTTCATAGCTGCTCAATTCACCATAGCCAGATTGTGGAACCAACCT
Source organism: Sciurus vulgaris (assembly GCF_902686455.1). Classification (NCBI taxonomy): domain Eukaryota; kingdom Metazoa; phylum Chordata; class Mammalia; order Rodentia; family Sciuridae; genus Sciurus; species Sciurus vulgaris. The sequence continues at coordinate 85,195,144 of NC_136464.1, forward strand.
AGATGCCCTTCAGTTGATGAATGGATAAAGATACTGTGGCATATATATACAATGGAATATTACTCCACCATGAAGAATGATAAAATTATGTCATTTGCAGGCAAATGGATGAAATTGGAGAATATCATGCTAAGTGAGATAAGCCAAACTCAGAAAACTAAAGGATGAATGATCTCGCTGATAAGCGGATGAGGACATATAATGGGGGATAGGAGGGGTTAGTGTTAGGGTTAGGGTTAGGTTTAGGGATATGGATAAGGAGGGTGGTTCGAATGGAGGAAGGAAGGACTGTATAGAGGGAAAAGAGGGGTGGGAAGGGTGGGGGGAAGGGAAAAATAACAGAATGAATCAAACAACATTACCCTATGTAAATTTATGATTACACAAATGGTATGCCTTGACTCCATGTACAAATAGAGAAACATGTATCCCTCTTGTTTAAATAATAAAAAAAATAATAATAATAAAAACATAGAACTGTTATAATTCTCTTAATTCCTTTTACAACTCCTTTTTCTTTCCTGTCATTAGTCATATTTTATTTTATTTTATTTTATTTTATTTTTTTTTTTTTTTTTTGGTGATGGCAGATTCCTTTCCTCTAGGCTCAATACTTAAAATAAGTAGCTATTTTTCAAACCTCTTACTTCTTTGTTTCCAGGATTAAATTCTGCTAATATATCAGAGGCAACAGAAATTTTTATGGCTAGTACACAAATAAAAATGGTTTTCATCTTCCCAAATTAAAAAGAAAATGATAATTTTATTACATTTCCCCATTAAGAATAATGGCAAAATTTTAAGTATCCTATTGTCAGTATGAACAACTTATATTCTTATATTTTTAAGCTAGATTTGGTGAAGCTCTCCTGGTATTGATATTTGCCTAAAATTATGCTATTGGAAATGGCAACTCTAGTTTTACTATAATAAATACAAGAGTTTACTCTTAGGTAAATTCACTTATCAGATATTTTCTAGTTTGACATCTGCATATATTAGTCTGAAAGATTTATTAATGTGTCCTAAGTCATGCAGGAATGCTAGGTCCCAGAGGATAGTCTAGGGCCCCAGCTCTCTACCAGGTAGGTCTCTTATGTTTTCGTAGAGTAGGGGATATGATATGGATCATATCCCCCACTGGATGTGATTCATTCTCTTCCTCACTCCAGTTTTTATTTCTAAAATATACATTCTACCTCTTCTCTCCTCTAAATTTATACTAATTTATTTGTCCAGTTACTCTACAAGATATTCATGAAAGTTATATCATAAATTTCCCTCTCTTTCTCCACCGCCCCTTTTTCCTCCCTCCCAGCCCTCCCTCCCAGCCTGCCCTCCTTCCTTCCTTTCTTCCTTCCTCTCTTCCTTCCTAACCTCATCTCTTTCCACATGCAATACATTTTTACTTAAATTTCACTTGTGTATTATGGGTCTTCTGGGGGTCCGAAAAGATTCTAGTCTTCTAAAATAGTTCCTCAGAATTATTTCCATCAAGTTGTCATTCAATCTGCATCTCAAGGTGTCGCTGGACTCCATTTTTAGAGCCTTGCAGTTATTCCAACTCAGTCTATTTCTCTATGGCCTACATCAGAGTTTACTCCCATCTCGCCCAGCAAAAGAGCACATTGAAGTTTGAGAGAAAAACAGTAATCTGCATTGGCTGGTATTTGCCTATGTATGAAGGGCAAAATATTTTTTCATGTTTGAAAAAACAGTAAGGAATTGTATTTGACAATAGGGATACTTCCATCTTAAATCCTATTCATGCACTGTTTTATATCATGTTTTTCATAGGAAAATAAAAATTTCACAGGACAACCCCCCAACACTGACATTATTGTTTCATAATTTCGTCTCACCCATTGAATGACTAAACCAGACTTATAAAGATCTCTGAGCAGTAAATATGTCCCCATTTTCCTGATATTAGTTTCTGGTGATGCCTGCCCATGCTTCCTTAATATCTTTTAAAGATAGAAGGAATTGCCTGGGGCCTACAGTTCTTAGCTTTACCATGGGCAAAAACTAAAAATGTAGTACAAAGAGATCCCCCACATACTCTTGATCTACTATCCCTTTTTTGACCACCTAAAATAGAATATTTATTCCTTCTTAAATTATGTTTGTCTGCTTTCCATTATTGTAAAGAAATACCTGAGATAATCAACTACTAAAGAAAAAAGGTTTTTTTGGCTCAGTTTTAGAAGTTGCAGTCCATGAAACTGCTTTGGACCTGTGTTAAGGTTCAACATGGCAGAAACATTTTAGTGCAAAGCCAGTCACATTATAGTAGGAAAGTAAAAGAGAAACAAAGAGACCAGAGTCCTACGACTCCCTTTGAGGGCTTACCTCAGTGATTGAAGACTTCTGTACTACGTCTCACCTCTTAAAGTTTCCATGACCTCCCAACAGTTCTAAACTGAAAGACTAAGCCTATAACACATGGGCTTTTAAGGGACATTTAAGATCGAAACTATAGAATAACCCTGATGAAATCATAACTAAGGTGACCATTTTTTTCACTAATTCATTTTCTGTTTCAAAATCTAATCCAGGATCTCACATGGGCTTAGCTGTCATGTCATTGTAGTCCCCCTCGCTTTTGAAACAATTCCTTAGTCATTCCTGACTTTCATGATATATTTCATGATTTTCTTTTATACTTTTCATGTCATTTCAAAAAGGCAGCAACAGTGTAGAATGACCTTCAATTTGAGATTGTCTACAGTTCTGTTAAGGTTAGTTTTGAGACAAGGCAGTAAAAGGACACAGAGTTGATGTGTCCTTAGTGCATTATTTCAGGGGTATGTGATATTCACATGTTTTTACTGGCAATTTAGAACACTTGACAAAAGTGAAGACTGTTGGATTTCTCCACTATAAACTTAAAATTTTTCTATAGTCAATTACTAAATATTTGGGAGAACATAGTTTCAGAGTATGCAAATATTTTGTCTACTGAAAATGTCATTCTTTAGCATTCATCAGGGGAGTTTTCCCAGAAATTTATTAGTGATGTATTAATAGAGATTTTCCATTTTCTGATTATTTATGTACTTATGAATTTGACTCTTGTAAGAGTGGTTGAATTTTTTATCTTTATTTCTCAAACATTTATTTGTTTAAATATGAATTCTAGGATATTTTTGTGCTTTAAGTACTTTTTCACTTTCTGGTCTTGCAAGGTGTCCCAGGATTGTCTTTATTTTCTCTTTCAAAGCCATTGAGTCAGTCATTTCATTAAGAAGCTTTTGATTGAATAATTCTTATATTGAATAATGGCCTTACAAGACATGTGTGCAGGATGTGCTCACTACTGGATAACAATGCTTCTAGCTCCACACAATGGATATAACCATTATGTACGTATATGTGTGTATGTACATACAGTTGGTTTATATATCATGTACATATACACATATATTGTGCATTAATATACACATGCGTATTGTGTTAATATATACACGTACACCTCTAGTTTTTTTGTGTCCATCTGTGTGTGTGTGTGTACAGGCGTCTCCCTCATACACAACAGATATTTCAAGTCCCCAAGGAGATGCCTGAAACAATATATATATGATATATTACATTTTTCTTATACTTTTATGATAAATCTTCATTTATAAAGTAGACACAGTAAGGGATTGATAGCAAAATAAAACAATTACCACATTATATATAACAATATGACAATAATATGACAACTTCAACCTGCAATTTATTTTTATCCTTATTAAGTTGAGAACTTTTACAAGCTCACATAAGGTAAGCATTTTATGGTTTCTTGATGGCATATATAAATTGCCAGCATCACTACTCTTGTGCTTTGGGAATATTATTTAGTAAAATAAAATTTACTTGAATTGGATTAAAGAAAGATTCATGACCCAGGTGAGATGAAGTGAAATGATGGAAGATTTTATGACCCACTCAGGGCAGCTTGCAAGTTAGAACTGATAAATTGTTCATATCTGGAGTGTTCCACCTAATATTTTCAGACCAAAATTGACCACAGGTAACAGAAACCTCAGAAGATGAAACCACAGATAAGGGAGACAATACTGTGTGTGTGTATGTATATATATATATATATATATATATATACATACACACATATATATATACATATATGTATATGTATGTATGGTTTTTTTTTTTTTTTTTTTTTTGTCTAAATTGGTTTATCTTTAGTCTAAAGCCACAGGACTTGTTCTAGCTTCCTCTTTTTCTTTCATTGTAAATTCTCTAGCACCAAGGAACCTGGTTTTCTTTGTATTTATTTATGCAAGTCTACCATACAAATGACATGGTTTTGGAATTCCTAACCTATATCCCTGTGAGAAAAGAAATGGCCCAATTGAGGTGCAATGCTTTTGTTCAGTCTGTTTGTCTTTAGCTTTATGGTATCTTTCCTTGTTCATGTTTGCAGCTTAAATGTCAACCTCTGTGTCTGTGAGACCTGCTCCCAGGCCCATCCCTGTTAAAATCCACCACCAAGGATTCCTCTGCCTGAGTTTCCATGCAGATTAGAACACAATTCCATGAGGGCCCTGCAATTCTCGGGATGTAAAGAGAAGCAAGAAACAATCTCTGTCCTCCAGGAGTTCATTGCCTCAAAATGGTTGCTGCCTGTCTGTTCAAAATACTGGGTGATGCAATCACATGCTACCTTGACGTTAGAAAAAAATCAGCGGGTTTTATATCAGCAAGCAAAGGAATGAAGAGATATTCTATGTGAACAGGAAACAAACAAACAAAAAAAGAGTTCTGGAAAGATACGTGGAGCCTGAAAACACAGAACTGTTTAATGAACTGTTCAGTAGCCTTTGCGTTTGGCATTTGCACACACCCGGGTTTGGACTCCAGTGCTGCCATTTACTGCTAGATGTGGGAACTGAGGCCTCATGTGAGCATGTGAAGGAATTACAAGTGGAGGAGAGCACTGAGAAGACCACCTTGAGGCCACCAAAGTGCACAGTGGATCTAAGAAAACCAGATAAAGGTTAGTACTAGTAAAATCTATGATGTTCTGGTGGTTACATGGCAGATTAAGATGTTTCTGTCACACAGAAATGGAAATACAAATTTAAAAATAATCTCAGGTCTATACACAAGGACATTTATATTTAACACATTTGGTATTATCAAATTTGGATTTTATTTTTCTGCAAGTGGATAAAATCAGTTTTTAAAAATTCCCTATTCCAACCCATTCAACCTCTAACCCCAAATGGTTTTAGTCTCTGACTAGTTATGGCAGGTCAGCACATCAGTAATTTTTGCCTTTATGATGAAACCTTAAGTACCTTTTCCTTATAAATCAAAAATAAGATAATAATGGCCATTATTAATGCTGTAAAAAACTCAGACTAAGGCAAGAAATATTAAATGTAGAAAAGTAAGATATATGAATATTGGAAGATTTCTCCTTTTTCCCATGGACCTTTGTATCATTTTAAAACTCCTTCCTCTCCCCACGTTTCATCTTTTCCCCCCTCCTCTCTCTCCTTCCCCTTTTTGTCTTCTCACTTTTCCACTCCTCTGTGTATATGACTTCCATCTCCTCTGCTCTCTTCTTTTTCTCTTACCAGAAAGGTTTTCTATGTTCAGACACCCTCAAGAATATGAACTTCCATTCCAAGGCATTTACCAAGTTTTTCTAATTGTTTTTAATTCAGAGCTTCCTCTAAATGGAATTATCATGGACCAGTTTTATCTATTCTAATAATATTTATTGAGCACCAGCTCTATATCAATGCAGAACTAGCAATACTTGTTACCAGGAGGCCATAGAAGACATACTAATTGCTCAATATGGTGGGAAAGAGAAAGGCTAATCAAAGGATCAACTATGAATTTGGATCATTATTAAATCTGAGATTGGCACCATTGCAGTGGGACAGATGTCATCAGGGGATTCAAAGAAGTTTTCCCTCATCAGTGATTCTGAGCTGAAAAGTTACTACCAGGAAAAGTTTATTTAAAAAAAGGGTTATTAAAAACTTGCTTGAAGTAGAGGGGAAGCACATGCAAAGTCCCTGGTTTAAGAGGCACCATGAGAGACTTTAAAAATTAAAACACTTGGGTAAATAGGGTCTGAGAAAAGAGTGCCATGCTCATACAACATTTCGAGATCAAATTCCATGTTTCAACTTTATTGCCAGAGCAAGAGGAAACCACGTAAGAATCTAAATATGAACTTTCAAACTAACATTTTCTCATCTACAAAGCAGGATAGAAAAATAGATTGAAGAGAAATATAAATGGGTACATAGAGACCAAATGCCAGACTTTTTGCAGTTTTCCAGGTAAAGATATTATGGCACCTAATGATGATCGACATGAAGAGCAGTGGACAGATTTCAGCAATAATTCAAAAGGAAAACAGACAGGATTTAAATGTGCATTTTAAAATCTATGGTGTCTATTTTATCTAGTTGCAGAATCTAAAGAACACAGTTATTTAGAACAGAATCCCTGAAAGGAAAAGTGACCTTTGGTTAAAGAACAGGCCACTCCCAGGATAATGTTACATGCCTTGATTTTCCATGAATGTGCTGTTTATAGCCTGTTTTTTTTTTTTTTTTAACATAATGTAATCAAATGTTAGAATGCAAAAAGATATAAAAATAATACTAAATACCCAAACCTATGGCACAGATTAAGAGGTAAAATATTGCAAAACAAATGAAACCATGCTAAGGCATGTAATACCAAAAATATCAATTTATGCTCCCAAAGAGAATCTTTTAGATTTGTTTTTGTTTTATAAATAAATATTTATGTCCAAGTCTCCTGAAGTACTCATAAGAGTGTTTCTTTAAGTTTATGCCTTGGAGTAAACTGCTGGCCATAGTCTGCAGGCCTTCAGTGTTGCTATGTTGTCTCCCATTTGTGCCCTGGAAAGGTGGCACCACCTTCTCTTCAGGGGTACGTGTGAGTACCCATTGCTTTACATCTTCTCCTACATCTGGCATTCACTCACTGAAAGGAAGAAAAAATTTCTATTCCAAATATCAATTTTATTTCCACGTGTGATTTAATTACTTCACATTTTCATGATTACTCTTGAAATTTTGAATCTTAAGATGTTTAGGACTCGCCCCCTAAACAGTCTGGGCTGGTGCGCGACTTCGATGCCAGCCTCTCGAGCGTCTGGCAGGAGCTGGGCGCCGGTGCCTACAGCATGAGTGATGTGTTGGCATTGCCCATTTTCAAGCAGGAAGATCCCAGCCTTCCATTGGATGGTGAAACGAAACACCCACCCTTTCAATATGTGATGTGTGCTGCCACATCACCAGCAGTAAAACTGCATGATGAAACACTCACTTACTTGAACCAAGGTCAGTCTTAGGAAATTCGGATGTTGGATAATCGGAAAATGGGAGATATGCCTGAGATCAGTGGAAAATTGGTAAAGAGCATCATAAGGGCTGTATTCCATGACAGACGGCTACAACATACAGAGCATCAGCAACTTGAAGGTTGGAAATGGAATCGCCCAGGAGACAGACTTCTTGATTTAGATATTCCAATGTCTGTGGGAATATTCGACAGGAGGACAAATCCAAGTCGGTTAAAAGTAGTTGAATTTCTGTGGGACCCTGCAAAACGCACATCTGTTTTTATTCAGCTACACTGCATCAGCACAGAATTTACTCCACGGAAACATGGTGGTGAAAAGGGAGTACCTTTCAGGATCCAGGTTGACGCCTTTAAGCAGAATAAAAATGGAGAATACACAGATCATCTTCACTCGGCTAGTTGCCAAATTAAAGTTTTTAAGCCTAAAGGTGTGGACAGAAAACAAAAAACTGACCGAGAAAAGATGGAAAAGAGAACAGCTCATGACAAAGAAAAGTATCAGCCATCCTATGATACAGAGTGTTCACAGTGTTCTCCGTGGCCTCATACCCCCACAACCTATGCGAATAACAGCCCTTCACCAGCGTCCACTTTCACCTCTTCCCAGCAGAGCACTTGCAGTGTCCCAGACAGCAATTCTTCCCCAAATCAGGGAGATGGAGTTTTACAGGCATCTGGTGAACAAATTCAACCTTCAGCTACAACCCAGGAAACACAGCAGTGGCTGCTCAAAAACAGATTCTCTTCCTACACAAGACTGTTTTCTAATTTTTCAGGTGCTGACTTATTAAAACTGACAAAGGAAGATTTAGTTCAAATTTGCGGTGCAACCGATGGAATTCGGCTCTATAATTCACTGAAGTCAAGGGCAGGCCCACATATGATGCAGGCACTGATGAGGGCAGAGGTAGACTGAAAGACTGGTAGCAATGCACATGGCAGTACTGATTTCTTGAAGACCACTGGGTTTGTTGCCAAGAAAACAAAACTTCTAATTTAGGTCAGTTAGGCCTCGCTTAACCACCTATGTCTGCCAGGAGCAGCCGAGTAGCGCTGCGCTGCAAGCACAGCAGCAAGCTGCAGGCAGTGGAGGTGAGAATGGCAGTGGGACGCCTTACGTTTACCATGCAATCTACTTGAAAGAAATGGTTGCCTCAGAAGTTGCTCGAAAACTTGCGTTGGTGTTTAATATTCCTCTCCATCAAATTAACCAGGTTTACAGACAGGGTCCCACTGGCATCCACATTCTTGTTAGTGATCAGATGGTTCAGAACTTTCAAGATGAGAGTTGTTTTTTATTCTCTACAGTGAAAGCTGAAAATAATGATGGTATCCACATAATTTTGAAGTGATGTCTTATGTAGACTGAACTATATCCAGTACCAAATAAAGTCATGCTAAAAGTGTGTAAAGACTGATTCCAAGAAGTCTTGGGATTGGATTTTACCATATGAAATGTTTCATATTGAAAACACAGGTGACCTTTCTAATGAGCTGTATGAGAGGCAAATCTCACTGTCACTGCCATAGCCAAGCATCCTCGTGAGAGCAAGCATGTCGGGACAGTATGCATCCCGCTCTGGAGGCCTGGGGGCAGGCATGGCTGCCTGCTGTGGCAGAGGCCAGTAGATACAGTTCCCAGAAGCAGCCTTTGCTGGCTTTTTACACTGTATGTAGTTTGGAAATGAATGTAAAACTTAACCATGGGCATTTACCTTTCTGTGCCAGTTTGGTTTTTATTGCCTGAACCTTATTCTGACCTGGGGAGGAGATGGGGGACAGTGCAATTGTGGAGCCAGAAAGGAATCCATCAGCAGAGAGATGGACTGTGTTGATGTGGCGGTGGTGGTCAGGTAAGAGGCTCGGCACCTCGGGAGAAATCATGTCTAAGGGTATAGGTCTGAAATGATCATGCCAGACTGGAGAGGATCCAAGCCAGGAAGATGGGCGTGAAGCAAACTGCATTATCAGGAGTACCTTGTTGAGAGGATCAGTGTAAATCCTAATAGACTTGTGTTTTTGCTTTGTCACAGATTTATTGAAAAACTTTTTTTTTGCCTCTGCTTCCAATTTTAGCATTTTAGTTTCTGGTTTTCATTTTTTGAAGCTTCCTTGCCTTTTAAACCTGGTTTTCTTTCTCATTTCCTTCTTTCTCCACCCCATGCCCTCCTGTCCTTAAGCATTTTTAAAGGCCTACCCCAGACATTGGGAATAGTTGATGTAGGTAGGGGGCACAAAGTTTTATTGTTGGTAGCTTCTGACTTGGTGTTAAGGGATCTTTGTTATGAACAAGATGAAATCATTCATGGAAACACTAGCTATCATAAATCTAACACTAAAATGTACCCCCCAAAAAAATCCCTTAGTCTCTTCTCAGATGTACAATCATGAATAAACATTCTGGTGTTTGAGAGGTTTTTAATAACCACACAATGACTTTTACTTAAAGTATAAATCTTTCATAAAGAGCTTGCTAGCATACTTTTCCCCCCCAAAAGGAATCCTCTGTTTTCTTCTTTTGCTTCTCCCTTTGCTCAGAGCCTTCCCAGAATTCATCAACAAGCATTTTTGAGCCCCGTGGTGTAGCAGACTGAATTTTTAAACCTTTCAATTACAGCATCTGTTTACTAAGCTCTTTTGGCTTGAATGTACCATTTGATCCTCATCTTTGTTCAGGTGGAAATAGGAATGATTAATTGTAAGTCTGAAATCTCTCCCAGAAGACAAATGACTTCACTAGGTCAAAACTTTGGCCTTTGGTTTTATTCATAAAGGGGTTAATTATTTGCTACAAAGAAGCACTGTCTCATTATTTTCATCTTAGGTTTGGAAATATGTTACTCCTATAGGCCACGTAGGAGGAGAGTTTTCCTTTTTGTCCTTCTCCCTTTGCTTTTGTGTGACCACGTTTCCTGTACCAGTCACTTGGTTCGGAAAGAAGCAAGTTTCTCAGTTGTTTTATGAGAGTTTTGTCTATTTAGCATTCCTTTGGGTCTCATGATTTATAGAACAATAAATGTCAATTTAATGCTGTGTGCTATTTAAAATTCATCAGGTTTTAGAAGTGGGGTAAAATACAAGCTCATCAAACTTGAAATTATACTGAGTTGGCATTGACTATTAGTCTGTCCCAGTAAAACAGGTTAAATAAATTATGGCACCAGCAAATTTGCTACTTTGTTTTTTTAATAGTAGGATGTACACATTTCAGTACAATAATTTTTTTCCGATTGTTTTGCAAAAAAAAAAAAAAAGATGTTTATTGGTCACTTATGTTCTTCCATGAATTGCTTAACTTTTGTTATGCTTTCTGTTGGGTTATCTGTGTGTGTGACTGTGTGCACAAGTTTGTCTTATTCTTATTGATTTACAGACCATCTTAATATATACTGGATTTTATCTTGTAACTGTGGTAAATATTTTCCACCTTTTCTGAATGGGTGTCTTTGCTCTGTCTGTTATCCTTGGATTTTTTTTTTCCACTGGAGTTTAATGCCAGCAATTTTACTAAGTACTTTTTGACTCTTGTATAAAAAAAAAATCTTTCCTTTCACCAAACACATAAAAACAAACACATAAAATATAATTTTTAAATTTATTTTTGCATTATTTAATTCACTTGGAATGTGAATTATTATGGTAAATGCGAATTAATATTTTTTTCCTACAGGAAGCAATTACTTCAACAGTTGAAACATCTCCTTTTCCCAGTCCTTCTACATTGCCAGCTCACTTACATAATACATTTTCAAGTATTCAACATGATGCATCCAGATTTGATTTTGCTGCTCTGGACTATATCAATCATTTTCTTTTACCATAGTATTTAAATTTCTACCATTTAATGATGTATCCTGACCTATAGTAAAGTAGTACACAAACCCTGTTTTTATCCAGGGTCACTTTATTATCAGCACTTGACACTTTTACACACAATTTAGAACTATCTTTTCAGTTTCCTTTGGTTGCGATCACATTGAATTATTCAGAAATTATGAAGAATTGGCATTTGTAAGATGTAATCATCCTAATTTAGTGTATCAGTCCTTTAAACCTCATTCCCTTTCTATAGTGTTAATTTTTTCCATAACTACATTCAAGCTTGTTAGACAGTTTTATAATTAACTTGGAAGCAAATTACATATTTTTAAATCTTTTAAAAATATAATATGCGTATTCTAATATCCTCAAAATTGCTACATTCTTTTACTTAAATTTCTAGAGGAGATAATCATTGGGCTCATGTATAAGCACCTACTTTGATTTGAATCTTCACATATTTATTTTTCTTATCTCAGTTCACTGAAGGAATGTCATTTGAGAGGTACCAGTTTTAAAGAAAGCATTAATAGTGGCTATTATTGCCTTATTTCTGATTCTGAAAGAAAATGGGATTCATCAAAAAGATGAACATTGCTGACTGATTTTAGAACCAGATTGTGTACATTTCCTTCTAATTTCATTTTTAAAATAATTTTATATATAACTTAAATGCTACCTTTTTTCTGCATTTTACAATGAAAATACTTTTTAATGTTTAAATTTGCTTAAAAGAAATAAATTATATCTGCATCTATCTTAGATACAGATAGATATAAAATTATATGCATTGTTAGATTTGATTTGACAATTAGGGTTTTCTGCATGTATATTCATGAGTGAGAGTGTTAATATTTTTCTATTTTGCGATGTCTAATTATATGTGTCAATTTTACTGTGCCTCTGGTTGCCCACATATTTGAAAAAAAAAAATTATTCTGGGTGTTTCCGTGAGGGTATTTTTGAATGAAATTAACATTTAAGTTGGTAGATCGAGAGGAATAGATTATCCTCCCTGATGTTGGTGGGCATTGTTCAATCAGTTGGTTCTGGCAACAGAACAAAAAGGTGTGGCTTCCCAAGTAAGAGAGATTCCTGTTTTCTGACAGTCTTCAAACTGGAAGAGTGGATGTTTCATACTTAGAAATTTGAACTAAAGCATCATCTTTTCCTGCTTCTTGAGATTCCCATCCTTTAGGATAGGGACACCATCACTCTTCCTGATTCTCTGGTCTTTGAACTCAGCATAGAGTGTACATCATTGTCTCTCCTGGGGCTTCTGCTTGTTGACACACCCTGCAGACTCTGGGACTGGCTCATCTCTGTAATCAGGGAAGTTCATTCCTTGTGACACATTGCCTTCTGTATATACTTCCTACTGGTCTTATTTCTCTGGAGAACTCTGACATTCATACATTGTCCTTGTCTGATGTTGATATAGTGTTCTTCTAAGACTAATTGGGAAGAATTTTAACTCTTTTCACTCAGTGAAATAGTTTACATAATATTGAAACGAATTCTTAGAACCATCTGGGTCTTGGGTATTTTTTCAAAACTGATTTTACTTTCTTCCAATCACATTATAGTAAAAATGGATATTCTAGAAAACTTTCCCTCATTAAATACTCAATATTTGTTTTGCTTTCATATTATTTCATCTACTTTTCAGATACTTTTAAAAATAATATCCTTATCTTTCCTAGGTCTTATGTTTTAACTATATATGATGTTTCTAATGATGATCAGTAGTCCCTTTCTCGTTTTTCCTGATCAATTTGCCCAAGATTTTTCTATGTAGTCTTTTCAAATGACATGTAGCTATTTTTCTCTTTGTATAAGTGCTTTATGATATTTAATGTTATATGAACTTCTACTTTGTGATTTTTACTGTTTTTTTTCCCCTAACTCCTTAAGCTGGATGATTAGTCTACTGAGCCCTTAAAATTTCTTTAAATTTTCTTTAGTTGAATCTCATATATTTTACTATTTTATCTTTTAATTTTCATTAAATCTACAAAGTACCTATTATATTTATTACGCAATCCAAAACCTATGTGAAGAAACTTTAAAGTTCTCAAATATAAGAGTTCATTTAAATTATCTCTTAGTTTTTGACTACATGATTGAATGCTACAGAGTATGATCTTATGACCAATTCCTTACAATTTATTGAGGTTTATGGAGTACCACATGTTCCATTTAAAAGGAAAAACTTCATTATGAGTTAGAGAAAAATTGTTGACTCTTATTGGTGAGAACTGTTTAGCATATCTGTTGTTTAACATGTTGTTTAGCATGTCTGTGTCCTTAACTCATGTATTTTATTCACTCTTTCTGTTCCATTCCAAGAATTTTTCTTTACCATCATAATGATGAATTTGATCATTTTTCATGAAACTTTGTCCGTGCTATTATATATACTTCTGCTCTATGTATTTGGAAGCTATCTTAGCTTCCAATATGAGGCATATAATTATTTAGAAGTCTTGTTTTCTTGGTGAACTGATTATCATTATACATTGACAATTTTTCCTTAATAAATCTTTTAACATGAAGTCTATTGGTTTGTTATTAGTACATGGATACCAACTTTCTGTAGGGTTAAAATATCCTTTTCCTATAGCTTTATTTGCAAGTGCCAAGTCCTTATATTTTAAATTCAGTAGTGTTAAAAAATATAAAATAATAAAATGATAAAAATCAATATCTGAGCTCCTTCTTTTAAGAGGTATAGATAATAATAAAAACATATATTGAATTTCCAGAAACAAAAGTAGAATTTCATGGATCCCAAGGAAATTTTGATTAAGGATGTTGTTTTGGAAGTCTTCCACTTAACACATGATGTGTATTTAAACATTAAGCCTGTAACAGGAAGGCTTTTAAGTAGAAATTTGTGTGAGAGATTATATTTAGTATTTCCAGTCTCTATAGTAATTTTCTTTTTGTCCTTCCACTGTCATTGATTTGGGGCTACACACCCTTCATGAATAGATTTATGCTTGCTATAGTTTGTCCCAAAAGGTTCATGTGCTGTAGAGGTGGTCTCCTGTGTGATGTGCTGAGTTGGTGCAACATGAGGTAGGGACTATAGAAGGTAATTATGTCATGAGCCACTACCCCCAGAAGATATAGCTGCAGGTCTTGCAATATAGCATTTCCCTTGAATTCTTCTGCATGTGTCTTCCACATGCACTCCTGTTATTGTGATGCCATGTACCATGAGTCCCTCACTACAGCAGAGCAGAGGCAGTCATAAGCCCTCAACCCTCCAGAATTGTGAGCTAAGTAATCTTTATTTCTTTATAAAACACCCCGCCTAAGGTATTTTGTCATGGGCAACACAGAACAGGCTAATACATTGTATTATATAGAGGTCTTATTTCCTACTTTCCAAGGCTTGCCTTGACTGGATGGTGACATTATACAAAGACTTGATGTCCACTTCAGATCTCATTTCAATTGTGATTTCAAAGTTCTCTTTTGTGGCTATTATGCAGTTCTTACAACTGCTTTTAGTGTCTTTGTTCACATTTTAACATTTAATGTAGGAGGACATTCCAGAATGCCTGCTGTGGGTAACTGAAGTATTTTGAGTCTTCAAATCCCTTTTTTTTTTTTTTTTTTTTTTTGATAGATGTACATTCTTATATATTACTACATATTTTTCTTTTTATTTGTAAAATAATTTATATTTATATTTTAAGTACCTTCTGGTCTTTCCTTTAACATATAGGATGAAATACACATATATGTACGTATGTAGTATGTGGGTGTGTGTGTATTCCAAATCTATCTCCTACTAAATAAATATAGGCAATTTTGCCAAAATTTAAGCATTCAAATAAGGAATACATCTTCCTGTGAAACCTTCTGGTCTAGCTGTCTAGGCAGTTCATACACATGGAAATATAAATAACAATATAAGTGCTGCTTATGGTCCTATATATTGCATGACAAATGAATGGTATATAGCTAAATGAGCTCATTTTTAGCCTGTTCTTGAAGTGAAGATATATTTAGCATTTATTTCCTGGGATTTCATTGTTTGTAGCTTTCTTCTCTATTCAGTATATCTTGTGGCAGCTGGAGTAATGTATAATTTGAGGAAAACAGATGACCAATGTCATCCTGCCATTAGCCAGATCGTCTCTAAGAAGTGTTTAAAAACTGCAATCTTATGAAAGTGTGGATGTATTAAATTCCAAACAAGCTCAGGTCAAGGCATTTTTGTGGGTAGGAAAATAAATGAAAATTCTATCACCTAGAAAATTTAAAAACACGGTAATCTGAGGCAGTATCTTTTGTTTCGTTTTTTGGTAACCAATAACCTTTTAATATTAGCAATAGAATTGGGTTTGCTTTTTGCTGATAAACATAGATGATAAACAGATTGATTAGTAACTATAAAGTAAAAGCACTGGATGATAATGAATGGACAGCAAGAACAAATTATAACCTATTCTAATTCTTAATCCACAGGACATTTATTAAATAACAGATATATGATATAATAGCACTGCCTCTGTACATTGTAAAAGATAATTTACTGAAACATAAGTATTCACCAAATTACACAAATCTGCAGAGCTAGAGCTATGTAGGCCTATATTCTGCAAATCCTTGTCTTTATTGTCACAGAATTTGTTTTCTTCCAAGTTAGCACTTCAGAAATTGTCTCTCACTTCATCATTCTGCTTATTTTTATTTCCTCTTATGTCTTTGTAAAATAGGCCTTATGTTTAGACTTGGCAAATTTTCTTCTGTTTTTCATAGCACAATTTATTAGTCCTCAGCCCTGGGCTTTGCACAGTTAAGTCAGGGAGTGCAACTGCTTTATTTTCATTTCCCAACTCATGTTACTGTCACTCAGGTCCAAAGTGGAGATACAGGATCCGTTGCTACATAAGCATGGCAAACCCTCTTCCTTTCATTCCTAAGGCCTATGATATAACCCACATGCACAACATTAACTTTGAAAAATGTAGTTTGGGTATATCTGTGTGCAGTCTCTTGTTGCTTTCATACCTGGACTAGTCCCTTCTAGTCAATGTTGGAAGTTTTTTAAAAAGTAAATAAACTATTTCAAACTCTTATTTTTAGGATAAAATATATTAATATGAACAGCTTTAGAAAGAGCTGTTTTATATTTTAATCCCCTCTTCTTTTAATTGCACAATAAATACAACTCATATGGTGAAAGATGTCTGGCTCCATTATTTCCTTGCATAAGAAAATTTTAAATGTGAAAACCAGAAAGACTTTAACTTCAGTACACAACTTCTGGCAGTACAGGATTCAATTGCTTCTTTAAGTTCCACATACTGGAATGAATTCAGGAAAGGGATATGTCTCTGATTTAATTGCTGCTAGTACCACAAGTGGGCATAGAAACTCAAACAGCTAAGAATTAAGATTACTGTCCCTCAAAAGCAAAAGAAAAAAGGCAAATATTAAGGAGTTTTGATGCCAGGTGTGGTAGCCTGTAATCCCAGTGGCTCCGGAGACTGAGGCAGGAGGATCACAAGTTCAAAGCCAGCCTCAGCAACTTAGGCCTTAAACAAGTTAGCGAGACCCAGTCTCAAAATAAAAATAAAAAGGGTTGGGGATGTGATTCAGTGGGTAAGCAACCCTGGGTCCAATCCCTGGCACCAAAAAAATAAAAGAGTTTGAGCAAGTCCCAGTAAATGGAAATTGTGATGAGTCCTCAGTTTGGGAGGCTGAAGCAGGAGGATGGCAAGTTCAAAGCCAACCTTATTGAAGCCCTAAGCAACTTAGCAAGACCCTGTCACAAATGTTAAAAAGAAGATAGAAAATGGGCTGGGGATGTGATTCAGTGGCTGAATACCCCTGGTACCAAAAACAAAACAAACAACAAACTGTTACATGTAATCAAAGACAGGTATATGATTTTTATTCTGAAAAATGTTTAAATTTCTAAAGTGATTTTACAATAACTTTTTTTCAGGATTGGGGATGAAGCCAGGGCAGCTCTATCACTGAGCAACACCCTTAGCCCCCTTTTTGTGAATTTTATTTTGAGACTGAGTCTCTCCCTTTGGCCCTTGCTTGTCTTGCACTTTCCATCCTCCTTCCTCAGTCTCCTGAATCACTGGGATTACAGGCATGTGCCACTGCACCTGACTTGCTCCAAGCGTATTGGAATGCAAGGTCTCCATTACTCTATGCATCTCTTTTTCTCTCTAGACTCACCCACAGAGAGATGTCAATACTTTATCAAAGAAACATAGGCATCTGAATACTGAAAAGAAGTAGTCCAGAGGGATATGATTAATTGGATAAAATCAAGAATGAGAGAAAAGGAGATATACCATAAACTTGATCACAAAACCCAAGATACCATAATGATTTTAAAATTAGGTCAAATAAATCATGAATTTTATTCAGTGAAAAGCAAAAGTAGGATGTTTGTTTCCCCCAGGAGACTAAAGAGCCTAGTAAAAATAACTTTCAAAAGAGTTTAGACAATATTGTGGAAAAAAAAAGTTAAAATGAGCTTAAATTTGAAAACACTTTTTGCTTCCATGACCAGAGAACTACATAAAGTATGTTTCTTTATAGTGATAGATATTTAATTCTAGGATTATAATGTTCTTCATTGAATAAGTACCTTTCTACAAGCTGAGGATTATAGATGAATATACAATGTTTTTTATAATTATAACATCAATGAACAACTAAATAATTGGTAATTTACAAGATGCATACAAATTTGTAGTTCGCAATGGGGGCAGACCTCAGATTATGGAATACATGCAGAATAATGGCCAGAAGGTGGGCAATGTTATCAGAATATCTCTTTTGATCCCTGGATATGCAATTCATAAGAGCAAGAATAGTTCTAATCTCTCTGAATTCAGATTCCTTATCTACAGAAATTGTATAAGATTACCCCTCAGGTAATCCTTGTTTAGCATAAATATCTACACTCTCATGTTCTCAATAACATCAGCAAACACCAAAAGTCGTCTGTTATTGATGCTATTTATAGTCTTCTAGTTTGTTGGTTAAATATCAAGTCAAAGGGAGAAAATGTTGGTGTTGTCTGTAATTAGTTCAATTCTGGTGAATTAAAATAGTATATGCAAATTCCTATTTCTTTTTTTTAATTGTAAACAAATGGGATACATGTTGTTTCTCTGTACATGGTGTAAAGGCATACCATTTGTGTAATCATAAATTTACATAGAGTAATGTTGTTTGATTCATTCTGTTATTTTTTCCCTTCCCCCTACCCCTCCCACCCCTCTTTTCCCTCTATACAGTCCTATTTCTTTTTTTTTTTTTTATTGTAAACAAATGGGATACATGTTGTTTCTCTGTACATGGTGTAAAGGCATACCATTTGTGTAATCATAAATTTACATAGAGCAATGTTGTTTGATTCATTCTGTTATTTTTTCCCTTCCCCCCACCCCTCCCATCCCTCTTTCTGACAGCATTGTGTTGACCTTTCTTCATCTATGTTCTAGATTAATATACATAGAACAATAAATAAACTTATTCTCTCATGAATGACCATGCATATTTAATTATTTTGATGGAAGTTTGAGAATAAATCTGACCTAATATTCTAGAAAGTAGCTGAATAGGTAAACTGTCTCAATTCTTCTATACATAATTTCCATGTGCCAGAGTTTGCTGGGCCTTTATGAGAAAAACTTGAATTATAGTAAACATTAGATGGAATAGTTAACAGGATTAGCTGGATGAGACCTAGGACCTCACCCTTAGCTCCTGCTATTGCTTTCCATATTCTTTTTTGACTTGTTTTTGTTTGTATTTCAACTCTTCAAGCTATTCTCAAATTATGCTACTCACCATTTGGACAGTACTCTCAGTATTAGTTAGGATCAGGGCATTAATCCTCATCCTGGTTTACTAGGAAGGCCCCTCATTATCTCCCACCTAGATCTTATTTACCTTTCTGCTCTTGTCTACTATCACTCCCTCCTAAACTTAGTCTATCCACACTGGTCTCCTTGCTTTGCCTGAAACAGATTTTTTTAAAAATTATTGCTCCCTTATCTATGATGTTTATTTGATCCACATAGTTACATGCTCTATTCCAGTAGTAAAGATTGCCATTTCACATCATGTCATAGACAGAATAAACTCTTTCTCCCAAGATATGCATGTTCTAATCCCCTGAACCTGAGTACACATTGCCTTACATGGAAAAAGGTATTTTGCAGAGTGTTCAGATCATGAGATGAGTAGTGTTCTGAATTATCCAGGAGAGCCCAGTGTAATCATAAGCGTCCTCATAAGAGGGAGAAAAGAAGGAAAAGTTGGAGAACGTTATGATGAAAACAAAGGAAAATCTGTGTGAAATGGAACCACAGCCACTGTTTGAGAACAGTTTCTAGAAGCTGGAAAAGGTCATGTATGAATTTTCTCCCTGAACTTCTGCAAAGGACACAGTGCCAATACTGTTTTTATATTATAAAAACTTTGGGTTGCTTTAAGCCCCTGTGGTTGTGGAAATTTGTTAGAGCCGCCAAAGGAAACTAATATATCAAAATTTCTTATAAGATTGAGCCATAGGATTAGTTTTGATCAAGAGGCTATGAGCAGAAGGAATAAGTGTGATTTTGAGACTAAAGCATTTAAACACTGATATAGAGAATAAATATTCCTGAGCAGCTCGAGCAGGTGAAGCTGCAGTCAGCAGTGGTGCCTAAATGACACTGTGGAGCACAGCACCTTACCAACACTCACTGCTAACAATAGGCAATGGCAGCAAGGGATGATCTTTGGTTGCATCATCCCTGAAATTCAATAGTTAATTTGCTACGACAGCATAGACTAACACCACGAATAACAAACTTCCTTCAGTTCCTTGGCCAACTGCCTCTTTTCAGTAAGAACTTCCTTGAACACATGTAAAATAAAATAAAATAAATAAATAAATAAAATTTTATTTCTCTCTCTGGTAATGCATTTTCCTCTACTTTGGTTTATTTTGTCTTTTCCAATGGCAATCTTTGTCATCTGTCGCTCTACGTGTCTTGTTCGTTTCTTTACCATCAATCTCTTCTACCTGTGTTAGCTCCAACAGGGCAGAGATTTTGCTCTGCTTATTGGCTACCTTCTCACAGCACCCAGACATGCTTAGAATGTGATAGGAGCTTATCATATAATTAAGGAAAAAATGAATGGACCCATACAGGTGATTATTTATTCCTTTTACATTCTTTTCTTGCCAATAAAAGTTGTTCCAGCTCATTTCCTGACTTCAAATTCTGCCCCATGCTTAAGTCCTTTTCATTCCTGAACCATTTCTATGATTTGTCCTACATTCAAATTCTACTTCATAAAGGATGTCAAGAGTGCTTCTAATTCCTATGTTTCTCATAGGCCTTCATTGAACTGAAAGTATGAAGGGTAAAATGAAGAAAGAGAATATCTGAACCAAGAGTAAAACACATACTAAATCATTGGGTAGAAAGATAAATGTAGCCCATCTTCAAGGAGGTCTTGATCATGAGAGGGATGGTATGCATTCAAGCCAAAGGTCTAGCCATGAGTAAAACCCCATTATCTTTTACTAAAATTTTGCATTGAGCTGCACAGTCTAAAGAAATTGTTCTGGAAGTTGTTATGTTTAAACTATGTAGTTTGTCATTTATTCAGAATACCTTTTTTTTTTTTTTTTTTTGACCACTAGCTAGCTAGTAGCTATGTACCAGACACTATAATAAGTGCTGGAGATAAAAAAGGGAGACGAACTCACCCTCTCACTACCTTCATATAGCCTATTGTTCCAATGCTGGTGGAGAAAGAAGAGTGACATTCTCTTTGTTACAGGACAAGGATCTGCTTTGCAGAACCAAGCCAGACATGGAAATCCTCTCTCTGAAGTTCTTGTCATCGATTTAGAAAGTTTTCAGACATGTTGCTCAGAGAACCTGGTGTGAATTTATTGGAAGGCATGTAACATTCTTTAGACAAAATATCAAGAGGATTTGCATGTTAACTGTAATGAATAACAGATGATCAAGAATGTCTGGGTTATAGGTGCATGTGGGGCAGGGAAAAGACATACAGAAGATGAAAGGAAGCCTTATAATATCTCAAATACCTTAGAAATAGTTTATGAAAATTAATTTGAATCAATAAAATTAATCCACAGAAAAGAATAAGATTACGTATGCAGTTTAGAAAGATTGGTATGTAATGAATGTGGTAGATGGAAAGAATACAAAAGTATAGGCAAGTCCACAGAGTCCTATTAGAATCTTATTATGAAAATAAAAAAGAGAAATTATAAGCTATTTGAACTTGGGCATGATAAGGAATAGAAAGAGTGGTTGAATGATGTAGTGAGATTTAAGGTTTTAAGCCAGGAGGAAAGATTGATTCAGAAAAAAAGTTAGTGAAGACACCGGACATGACCTTTTATTTAACCTATCAAAATAAGGTGGGTGATAACCTTAATTTAACTGGTATTTTTCTATGTACGCTGATAATGATTTTCTTCCTCCTGGATCTTGAAAGATATGCTAAGTTTTAAGTGATTCTTATTTTTTTCCAAGATCTTTTAAATAATTTTTAACTTCCTCAAAAGAGATTTGGCTTAAAATTAATCCAAATGTTTCAGCATAGAAGGAAATTAGAAAAAAAAATAAAAAACCCTGAAAAATCATGATTTGTTGCAATAATGGATATATGCTTGCTTTAACTTTACATTTAGGAATTTCCAAAGTTTTTAATCCCACTATTATTTATTTTGCTCACTGAGAACTTTTGTTTGTTATCTGTTGATCAGTTTGAGACTATATTTGAAAAAATTCCAAGAAAATAGATCAGGACAGGAGAGCCACAATCAGCATAACAGTTGCTTTTGTACAGGATGTGGTGAATCCAAGTAGCCATTTGATTTACATAGCCTACATGAGCTGTGATCATACCTTTTTTCATGAAAGCTACAAGAACATTTGCCAATGAGGAATCATTAAATACTTATCTGGAAGACACTGCATCCTAATTGAAACAAAATGTGAACAAAATGAACAAAATGTGAACAACATGTAAAAACCAAATAAGTAAAATGACAACAAAGGAATGAACCCATTTACAGGTGCCAGTCTAGTCCACAGTAAAGCAAAAGACAGAACAGACAACTCAGGAAGTAAAACTACCAGAGGAAGAGCACATAGACGGGAAGTAAAGTAATCAGGGAATTGAAGGGAACCTCTTTCATTAATGGAAAATATAGTTTTCTGCTTTCATGAAGACTAAGACTATTGGACCCTTGACCACCATTATCCCAGTATCTGAAACAGTAGTATCCTTTCACTAAAACTCACATCACCATCTAGATGTTAGTTTCATTTACTAGTTTCCTGCAATCTCTTCATTCATTGTTCCTCTGTCTTAGGCTAGACCCTGATACAATCCTCTTTAATGACCTATATCACCATTATGACTTTCTTTTTTAAATCATTCTTTTTTAGTTATAGATGAAAGTTGACTCTACTTGGACATATTTATACAATCATGGAGTATATCATAGGCTAATTAGAATTCCAATCTTGTGAATGTACACAGTGTTGCAATTCACTGTGGTGTATTCATATATGCATGTAGGAAACTACGTCCAATTCATTCCACTGTCATTCCTATTCCTATCTCCACTCCCTTCCCTTCATTCCCCTTTATCTAATTCACTGAACCTCTGTTCTTCCTAGCCCTCCTTGTTGTGGATTAGCATCAACATGTCAGAGAACATTCAACTGTTTTTTTTTGGGGGGGCGGGGATTGGTTTATTTCACTTAGCAAGATAGTTTCTGGATCCATCCTTTACTAGTGAATGTCATAAAGTCATTCTTTTTCTTATACATTTTGTAAACTTTATTTTATTTATTTTTATGTGGTGCTGAGGATTGAACCCAGTGCCTCACACATGCAAGGCAAGTACTCCACCACTGAGTCACAGCCCCCATCCTCATTATTCTTTATACCTGAGTTATATTCCATTGTGTATATATACAACAATTTCTTCAACCATTCATCTGTTGAAGGGCACCTAAGTTGGTTCCACACCTTAGTGATTGTGAATTATGCTGCTGTAAACATTGATGTGACTGTATCACTGTAGTATGATAATTTTAAATCCTTTGGGTATATACAAGAGTGGGATAACTGGATCAAATGGTGGTTCCAGTCCTGGTTTTTTGAGGTTTCTGCATACTGTTTCCTAGAGTGGTTGCTCTAATTTGCACTCCCACCAACAAGGTATGAGTTTACCTTTCCCTATATCCTCAATAACATTTAATGTTACTTATATTCTTTTTTTATCTGAGGGTGCAGGTTCCAGGGATTGAATTAAGGGGCACTCGACAGCTGTGCCACATACCCAGACCTATTTTGTATTTTATTTAGAGACAGAGTCTCACTAATTTACTTAACACCTTGCTTTTTCTGAGACTGACTTTAAACTCGTGATCCTTCTGTCTCAGCCTCCTGAGCCACTGGTTTTACAGGCATGTACCACCACACCTGGCTACTTGTATTCTTGGTAATTCCCTATCTGACTAGAGTGAGGTGAAATCTCAGTGTAGTTTCAATTTGCATTTCTCTGGTAGCTAGAGATGTTGAACATTTTTTCATATATTTGTTGACTGTTATTCTTTTGAGAAATATTTATATAGTTCCTTTTCCCATTTATTGATTGGGTTATTTGTTTTTGTGGTGGTAAGTTTTGTGATTTTCTTTGTGTATCCTGGAAGTTAATGACTTATCTCAGGTGCAGGTGGCAAAGATTTTCTCTCATTCTGTAGGCTCTCTCTTCATACTCTTTATTGTTTCCATTGCTGTGAAGAAGCTTTAAGTTCAATACCACCCCATTCATTGATTTTTTATATATTTTTTTCCCTTTAGGAGTCTTGTTGAGGAAGTTGGTTCCTAAGCTGACATAATGGAAGGTTGGGCCTATAGTTTCTTCTAGTAGGCACAGAGTCTCTGGTCTAATGCCTAGGTCCTCGAACCACTTTGAGTTGAATTTTGTGTAGAGTGAGAGATAGGGGTTCAATTTTATTTTACTACATATGGATTTCCAGTTTTCCCAGAACCATTTGTTGAAGAGGCTATCTTTTCTCCAACATAGGATTTTGGTGCCTTTGTCTAATATAAGATAACTATTCATGTGGGTTTGTCTCTGTGTCCTCTATACTGTTCCATTGGTCCATGCCTATTTGGTGCCAAGGCCATGCTGGCTTTTTTTTTTTTTTTTTTTTTTTTTTATTGTTTGTTTGTTTTTTTGCTACAGCTCTGTAGTATAATTTAATGTCTTGTGTAGTAATGCATCCTGCTTTGTTCTTCTCACTAAGTATTTCTTTGGCTATTTTGGGCCTCTTATTTTTCCAAATAAATTTCATGACTGTTGTTCTATTTCTATGAATAAGGTCATTGGAATTTTAGTAGGAATTGCATTAAATCTATATGAACTTTTGGTGGTATGGTCATTAGGACGATATTAATTGTACTTATCCAAGAACAGGTGATATCTTTCCATCTCCTAAGTTCTTCTTCAATTTCTTTCTTTAGTGTACTATAGTTTCAGAAATTAGCAAATGTCATTCGCCACATAAATACTCTTACAGACAAGAATCATATGATTATCTCAAAATGATGCAGAAAATGCATTTGACATAATACAGCATCCATTCTTGTTTAAAACACTTAGTAAGAGTAGGGATAGTAGTAACATACCTCAACATTATAAAAACTACATATGTCAAATCAAAGGGAACATCATTCTAAACAGAGAAAAACTGAATGTATTCCCTCTAAAATTGGAACAAGACAGAGATCCTCTCTTTGACTACTTCTATTCAACAGAGTCCTTGAAACTCTTGCCAGAGCAATCAGGCAGAAGAAAGAAATTAAAGAGATATAAATATGAAAAGAAGAGCTCAAACTCTTCTTTTGCCAACAATATGATCCTATATTTAGAAGACTCCATCAGAAAACTTCTAGAACTCCTAAATAAATTCATGAAAGTAGCAGGATATAAAATTAACCCCTATAAATCAACTGCATTCCTATACACCAATGATGAAAGAGAAATTAGGAAAACTATACCCATTAAAAATAGCCTCAAAAAAAAAAAAAAAGAAAGAAAGAAAGAAAGAGAATCAAGGAATCAATCTAACAAAAGAGATGAAGAATCTTTACCATGAAAACCATTACAAATTTCATCTTAAATGGCCTATTTGGAAGGGTCCTATGTTTTGAGCTTTTCTATTATTTAAATATTTGTATAGCAACTTCATTTGAAGGATGTATTCAACTTTGCTCACTATGATAATTGTAGCTGCTATAGTAAGTACTGTTATACCCTAAGATATGAAAAATTATGAATAATCATAATTATATCTGCCAGACACTGTGACACATGCCTGTAATCCTAGCCACTCAAGGCTGAGGCAAGTTCAAGGTCAGCCATAGCAACTTAAGTGAGGACCTAAGCAATTTAGCAATCCCTATCTCAAAATAAAACTTTAAAAAGTCTGGGGATTTAGTACAGAGGTAGAGTCCCTGGATTCAATTCCTAGTACCAGAAAACAAATAAAAACAAATAAACAACCAAGACAAAACAACAAAAAATAAGAAACATATAAAAAATGTGTATCCAGTCTTTCCATGAAGTTTCTCCCAAATAAAACTTATAAAATTTGTTCACATGTCTTTTAGGCTCCGGAAATGGCCCCACTGACTTGTATGAAAGGCATTCTGGGGAAAGAAAAAGATGAGGTGTCTGAGAGATTTATTGATCATAACTAGGGGAAAAGATGTTTGAAAGAACAAGCTTAATTTTCCCTGCTGTGTTTACATACCTGTGGACAATTACCCAGCAAGATTTCCTCAGAAGGGACAGACCAAAATCAACCTATTTTTTTGTGACCCTGGAAAGTAGCAGAGGAAATCAGAAAAAGTGAACAAAAAAAGGTAAAAGAGAGTACCTTTTTTGAATTCTAGCTAAATGATTCAAAGAAGCGGAAATACCTCCATCAGTGAGCATCACCACAGTCCTGAGGGAGCCAGTAAGATGAACCTCATCATAGAGCCAGACACAGTGATGAGGCAGAGGTAGGCAGGGAGCTGAGGTTAATTTCTGACATGGACTAATGAGGAAGCAGAAATAACACTGGAGGTGAGTCAATGGGGATATTATAAGGCTAAAGTCAGTGGCAGTTAGTGAAGCCAGGTGTTCTGCCACAGAGTCATGAAGTGGAGGAAAATAAGCATGAGTCATATGGATGGTCAGCATGGAGAAGCTTGCTCCACTGCAAATGGGGGGCAGCAGGGAAATGGACCCTGAGTGCCATGGTGCCACAGCGATGGCAGAGTCCACTGAGAGGCAAAGAACCCTCTGTCTCAGTGGCTTATCTTACCAACACTTTCTTTTTATTCTTCCCGTGCATGGCAACCATGGATTAGACTAATAGGGAAAAAAGTAGAACCCTGGCATTTATTCCCAGATTCTAGACAAAACTCGAGTCATGCCTGCAGGAGAACCAGAGGAATCCCTTGGTTTCTCCTTTTGGTGCAAACTTAGATAATAGAAAGATAAGGAGCAAGTGTAAGGGTGCTTACTGTGGGATATTGGGCAATCTTAAATAGTTATTCTGATTTCACTTTCCTAACATAAAATAAAATCGCTGATGATCATATATAATTTGTACTGACATTTTGAGTATTTGGATGGATATGTATAGTGATATTTAACAGGATGTTATATTCATCGTGTATGCTAAAAGTAAAAATTACAGTTTCTCCTTTTCTTTCCCTTCTGAAAAATAAAGAAGAAGTGGCAAGATTTAGGTTAACAGTGGGTATATCATATTAAGAGTACTTGACTTGGTGATTTGATTTCTGGAAACCATTTTGCTATTAAATAAATCAAGCATAAATCAGATTATTCTTAGTCTATAATTGCATTTAACACTGCTATATATGAGGCATAACTTCTCCAGATTTTATTAGGGATCAGTGAATAAATTCTAAGGTCATTGTTGGCACTAACATTGACTTCTTAGGTGTACAGTAATTGTACCCTAGATATGCCCACCTGTGCCTCAGAGGGTGACACAGTACGTCATTAAATCAGAGATGAAGAAAAGATAAGATTCCCTCACCAAGTTATAATTTTGCCACATAGTTTATAGACTTACAACAATTTTTTAAAATATATAAAAGGAAGTACCACTCCATGGTGTAAAAGTCAACATCAAATTTTAGCATTTTCATGGTTCTGTAAAGAAAAGTAGTTGGCTAGTTAAACAAGATTCCATCGTTGCCCTGAATAAGAATAGCATGCACGTGATAGTCAATAGAACAAAACCTTCTGTGGAAGGAATTCCTAGCCTTATGCTTCAGAGCGTTAACAGATTGTTGACTGGAGTGAGAAAAAAAAAATCCCTCTTACATCTCACTGTGAAATTAATGTAAAGCATTCTGGGAACTCACTCATTTCTTTACAACATCTGGAAAGGAGTCTGAATATTGATCTCTTTGGACTGCTCAGTTTTGTCAAGGGTGACAGTTTCTATCTTCAAGGGAAAGGTTATTTGAAAATAATGAAGACATTTCACATAGCAAGCATTAATACACATCCAAATAAAAAGCTGAATCCTTGTCCTCAGGTTGTGCAGTTGAATACAAAAGGCAGAAGTAAGAATGTAGTGATTATAGCTGTTCTGCTGCCAATTCATCACAGAAAGCATCTCTCAGGCTAGGGCTGGTATTATCTGCACACTGCTGTCTACTCCTGGAGGGGCACATAGGTCAAAGCCAGCTGAAAGGCACACTGGGCCTCCTTATACTGTCCCTTGTACACCATTCAATTCCATTGCCCTGGGGTTGTGTTTTCATTTGTTAAACCACACATTTATCCCTTAGGATAAAGATACATGGTTGTAAAAGCAAATATACAGCTTTATGCTATGGTTTTCCTATTAATTAATCAGTTATCACTGAAATTCAAGATATATCAAATGTACCTTCAGAATCATCCCAAATACAAAACTGTCAGCACTATCAATCTGTTGTAATTGGTGTGCAGTTATTATTTCATTTATACCTGCACATTTTTGTGTATTAGCAAATGGGTGATTACAGTCTGATCACTCTGAAAAAAGGGTCCCATCTCTTTCTGGATCCTATAGGACCAACTACATGAATGCTATCTTCCTTTATCTTTCTCATCTTCTTCAAAGTTATGCTTCTTCAATATCATTTTCCTTATAGATTTTCATGAGCCACATTCTTATATTTTTCAATACCTACCCAAACATGTGACTGTTATGGTTTAGATGTGGTATCCCTCAAAAGCTCATGTGAGAGACAATGCAAGAAGGTTTGAAGGGAAATGATTGAACTACAGCCTTAACCTAAATGAAAATTCATTAACATGCCCTTTGACCCATGTGAAGTAAACTAGCTGGATTTTCTGAATCATAAATGAATACCCAAAATCACACTCAGGCCAGTCTATAGGACGTTATTAAAATACTATCAAAGTCTTACTCTCTGTGCAGGGTGCCATGTTAAACATTTAAAATTCATCAGGCATTCAACTATTACAAGGATCCTACCAGGCAAATTATTTATATATCTTCATTTTAGAAATAAGCACATCAGTGAACTTGCCCAAGTCACAGATCCCATGATGGAGCAGAATTTAGATTCTGTATCTCTTTATCCCTATGGCCCAGCACCCAAATTAGGGCAAGGCCCATGGGAAGTACCCCACCAATATTATCAGTGCTATTTAAATACTACCTTCCACTGCTTTCCCCTGACTACAGCAATCCAGGTACATAGGTAGACCTGCCTGTCACATAGCTGTTAAGACTTTGTGGGTTTTGTAGACTGAGATCAAATAAGTAATAAACCTATGCCTCAGATGAATTTAAAATCCAATTCTTGGATTTCACCCCTTTAGCAGTTATTTCATTTGCAGAAAATTCTAAATTTTCCTTGGGAACATTAACTATAAAGATCAAGTTTTACTGAGATCAGGTGCAAATTAGAGTGGAGAAAAATCAATGTAAGCATCCTAACAAACAATAGAATTTATTTTTGATTACATTTCAATGCTAGCCCAAACTCCACACTGTCCAAGGACCTATTATAACACCTTCAGAATGACTTTCTTTCTCTGTACAGAACTACAAGGAGAAGCTTCATAAAATTAGCAGTGTTTGGGGAAATCATACATCATGTTTATCCAAAATAAATAAAAAGATTAGAGATAAAATTTTATTGGCAGTTTTGCAAAAGAGACTGATGAAATTGGGAACCGGAAAGTT
This sequence comes from Sciurus vulgaris, assembly GCF_902686455.1. Classification (NCBI taxonomy): domain Eukaryota; kingdom Metazoa; phylum Chordata; class Mammalia; order Rodentia; family Sciuridae; genus Sciurus; species Sciurus vulgaris. The sequence goes on from NC_136464.1 coordinate 85,224,672, forward strand.
GCTTGAAGAGGAAAGGAGGTGACAATCTTCCATCTTGGGGGTTAGCTTCTGTGTAACTGGGGAGTTGTCTAGCACTAACCTGAATATGGTGAGATAGGGTTATGACTCGCATGCTTTTTGTTGTCCAATAATGTTCTAATGCAATGTGAGAAAAATGAACCTCAGCCTTGAAAGACAGGAAAAAGAATTCTTTAAATGATATCAGAAGTAGTGGTTGGTAGCCTTGGTTGACCCCCAATGTCACTTGTGCATATAGGTTTTGTAACTTACTGTTTGTACACCCACTACTTAGGTGATTTTAATTCTAAGATTCAAGTATGAATCTGACAGCTTGTATTTACAACTGTTGATAATTTCCAAAGTCAAGAGTTAAAGTCAGACAAATAAGAACTCTACAAATTTATGGCTATAGTTCTACATTTTACATAAGAACATCAAACAGTCACTAGTGTTTTATGCTTTTGTATTTAGTTTCAATTTTCTATTATTTTAAATTAAAAATTTAATAATCATAAAATGCAAATACTTTTCAACTAAATATTGTGAAAATTCACTTCTTTTCCTTTCTGATATCTCTCCTGGAAGTACTTTATTCACAGAGATTTAGAAATAAATGCTATTTTATAAAAACATGCAGATATGTACATATTTTCTGTAAAAGTAGGGATATACTTGTTATTTTATACACTATTTTTAATTTTTTAATTGTAAAATATGAACATGTGATGTGCAAGAAGGGGATGTGGAGAGTCAGACAATTTACTGAGAAAAGGAATTATAATCATTCATCCCATAAGCAAACAGAAGCAACTATGCAACTGAATTGAACGTCCATCCTCTTGAAGTTTTTTAAACTTTATTGAGATTTTAAATGTTTCTAAAAAATAGAAAACTATGCCATGAGCATAAATCCAAGGAATTACAGAAATGTCAATTTCTTCAAATTATTTTGTTCTGCAAACTCAATGTAAATCCATTCAAATTTTCAATCTGGTCTTCTATAAAATCTTATAAAAACCAAGACTCCAGAATATGAAAAAAGGCAAAGGCAGGGAATTTTTGCTATAAATGCAAGTATAATGATTTTAAACTATGTAGTATTAATATAGGAATATTAGAGACCCTGAGATATATGGATTTTGGGGAAATGACAGAGGTGGTATAGTAGATTATTGGAAAAAAGAAGATACTCTTCTTTTTAAATTTATTTCCTTTTTTTACTTATTGGTACTGTAGTGTGAATTCAGGGACACTTTACCACTGCATTACACCCCCAGCCTTTATTATTTTTTAATTTGAGACAGGGTCTCATTAATTTGGTGAGGGCCTCACTAAGTTTCTGAGGCTTGCTTTGAATTTGTGATACTTCTGCTTCAGTCTCTAGAGTCACTGAGATTGTTAGCATGAACTCTGCACCTGGCTGAGAAGGTACTCTTCTTAAAAAAGAGCTTAAAATAATAGAAATTCATAGGTTATTCTCCTAAATACGATTCAATTGATCCAATTCAAAATGGATTAAGGGTTTCTTATTGTTTGGATATGAGGTATTCCTCAAAAGGTTATGTGTTAACGCAAGAATGTTCGGAGGTAAAATAATTAGATTGTAATAGTCGTACCTGATCAGTGGATTAATCCATTTGATGGATCAATAATTTGGAAGGATTACTGTACTAGGTGGTAACTGTAGGTAGATGGGGCAGACTGGAGGGGATGGATCACTGGGGCATAGACATGGGGATAATATCTTGTCCCTCTGATTCCTCCTTTCTCTTTTTCTGCTTCATAGCCACCACAACCTGAGCAACTTTCCCCTGCTGTGACCTTCTGCCACATTCTGCCTCAGTTCAGGCCCAGAACAACAGAGATGCGTAATGATGGACCAAACCTTTGAGATTGTGAGCAAAGAATAAACTTTTCCTAACTCTAATTATTTCTTGTCAAGTATTTTAAACCCTGCTCACTAATACAGGGTTTAACTATCAAAGATAAATGTAAAATTTTACAACAAAAATATAGATGGATATATTTTAAAACTTTCAGTAACAAAATATATTGGATAAGATACACAAAACACTGATGATGAACAAAAACTTACAGAAATATGACTGACTTATTTTAATAATTTCTATTTATTAAAATATACCTTTCATAAAATAAAAATACAAATGAGAATATTCACCACATACATAATTGCCAAATTTTAAGGTTTAATTACCAAAACTATGCCTTAAGAATATATTACTTTTGGATCCAAGATGGCAGACTAGAGGGTGACTGCATCTCCAGTTGCTCCAGAAACCAGGATTCAAGAAGGGGAGGCATTGAGAGACTCGGACTAAAATAGAACCACGGGGTGAGTCTCCCCCACCCGGTGAAGATTGGCCCGGGCTGCAGGCCCAGATTCAGGCGGCTTATTAGAGTTGGGCAGGGCAGCTAGAGTCTCCCTCAGGCAGCCCTGAGTACTCCGGAGGTGGGCTCCTACCACAGGGCCAGATTCTCCAGCTTCTCGGAGCAGGCCCCGCAATGACAGCCTTTCCGCACAGAACCAGCTCCAAGTCCCTGAGCCAGCACGCGCCAGGCTCTGGCCCACCTGCAGGTTGCTTCAGAGACCAGGACAGGGCAGCCAGGAACTTACCCAAGCAGCCCGGCTCCCTCCGGTGGGAAGCACCTTTCTAGGCTAGCTTCTCGGAGCAGACTGCCCAGTGAGAGCCAGCCACAAGTCCCCAAGCCAGCGGAGAACTCCGACCTGCAAGCAGCCTCTGGGACCAGGGCAGGGCAGCCAGAGAACTCTCCAGGCAGCCCTGCCCCCTCTGGCCTCAGGCTTTTTCCATGGGGCGATCCAAGATGACGGACTAGAGGGTGACTGCATCTCCAGTCACTCAAGAACCCAGGATTCAAGAAGGGGAGGCATTGAGAGACTTGGACTAAAATAGAACCACAGGGTGAGTCTCCCACACCCGGTGAAGCTCGGCCTGGCGGCAGGCCCGGATTCAGGAAGCTTATTAGAGTAGGGCAGGGCAGCTAGAGTCTCTTCCAGGCAGCCCTGGACACTCCAGAGGTGGGCTCCTCCCACATGGCCAGCTTCTTGGAGCAGGCCCCCCAGTGAGAGCCTTTCCACACAGAGCCAGCTCCAAGTCCTGAAACCAGGAACAGGCTAAGGGCAGCTTTCTTGGAAGCACTGTATTATCAAGTTACTCCAAGACTTCAGGCTACTGAAGGCTGGGAGGTGATACACTGGAAATCTACAGGGTCACTATAAGCAATAGAGGAAATCTGCAATATCAGAGTCCCACTGACATCTGACCAATATGAGAAAACAAGGGAAGAAAATGTGCCAAACAAACTAGATACTATATCAATAAAACCCAATGACAGCACAGCAGAAGAAATGTCAGAAAGGGAGTTCAGAATGTACATAATTAAAATGATCAGCGAAGCAAATGAGGAGATGAAAGAGCAAATGCAGGCATTGAAGGAGGAGATGAAAGAGCAAATGCAGGCATTAAATGATCGCACCAATCAACAGTTAGAGCAAATACGGGAAGCAAGAGATCATTTCAATAAAGAGTTAGAGACACTGAAAAAAAATCAAACAGAAATCTTTGAAATGAAGGAAACAATAAACCAAGTTAAAAACTCCATAGAAAGCATAACCAATAGGATAGAACAGCTGGAAGACAGAACCTCAGATATTGAAGACAAAATATTTAATTTTGCAAACAAAGTTGACCAAACAGAAAAGATGGTAAGAAATCATGAACAGAATCTACAAGAATTATGGGATATCATGAAAAGGTCAAATTTAAGAATTATTGGGATTGAGGAAGGCTTAGACAAACAAACCAAAGGAATGAACAATCTATTCAATGAAATAATATCAGAAAATTTCCCAAATCTGAAGAATGAAATGGAAAACCAAGTACAAGAGGCTTATATGACTCCAAATATACAAAATTACAGTGGACCCACACCAAGGCACATTATTATGAAAATACCTAACATACAAAATAAAGACAGAATTTTAAAGGCCGTGAGAGAAAAGAATCAAATTACATTCAGGGGGAAAACAATCAGAATATCAGCAGATTTTTGAATCCAGACCCTAAAAGCTAGAAGGGCCTGGAACAACATTTACCAAGCCCCGAAAGAATACGGATGCCAACCAAGAATCTTATACCCAGCAAAACTTACTTTCAGATTTGTCGATGAAATAAGATCCTTCCATGATAAACAAAAGCTAAAGGAATTTACAAAAAGAAAGTCGGCATTACAGAACATTCTCAGCAGAATATTCCATGAGGAAGAGATAAAAAACAACGATGCAAATCAGAAACGGGAGGAACTAGCCTAAAGAAATAGCCAAATAAAGGAGAAACCCAATCATGTCAAAAAATAAAAATGAGTCAAATGACTGGGAATACAAATCATATCACAATAATAACCCTGAATGTTAATGGTCTGAACTCATCAATCAAAAGACATAGATTGGCAGATTGGACTAAAAAGAAAAATCCAACAATATGCTGCCTGCAAGAGACTCATCTCATAGAAAGAGATACCCATAGACTAAAGGTGAAAGGATGGGGAAAAACATACCATGCACACAGACACAACAAAAAAGCTGGAGTATCCATCCTCATTTCAGATAATGTGGACTTCAAGCCAAAACTAGTCAGAAGGGATAAAGAAAGACATTACATACTGCTTAAGGGAAGCATAAATCAGCAAGACATAACAATCATAAATATGTATGCCCCAAACATTCGCTCATCCATGTACGTCAAACAAATTCTTCTCAATTCCAGAAATCAACTAGACCACAACACAATAATACTAGGCGATTTTAACACACCTCTCTCACCGCTGGATAGATCGTCCAAACAAAAATTGAATAAAGAAACCATAGATCTCAATAACACAATCAACAATTTAGACTTAACCGACTTATGTAGAATATACCATCCAACAAAGAACGAATACACTTTCTTCTCAGCAGCACATGGATCCTTCTCTAAAATAGACCATGTTTTATGACACAAAGCTACTGTTAGCAAATACAAGAAGACAGAGATACTACCCTGTGTTCTATCAGATCATAATGGATTGAAATTAGAAATAAATGACAGAATAAAAAGCAGAAACTTCTCGAATACTTGGAGATTAAATAATACACTATTATACGATGAATGAATAACAGAAGATATCAGGAGGGAAATAAAAAAAATTTTAGAAGTGAACGAGAACAAAGACACATCATATAAAAATCTCTGGGACATTATGAAAGCAGTACTTAGAGGAAGATTTATTTCATGGGGTGCATTCAACAAAAGAAGTAGAAATCAACAAATAAACGACTTAACACTACAGCTCAAAACCCTAGAAAAAAAAAGAGCAGACCAACACCAAAAGCAGTAGAAGACAGGAAATAGTTAAAATCAGAGCCGAAATCAACAAAATTGAAACAAAAGAAACAATCGGAAAAATTAACAATATAAATGGTTGGTTCATTGAAAAAATAAACAAATTTGATAAACCCTTAGCCACAATAACAAAGAGAAAGAGGGAGAAAAATCAAATTACTAAAATTTGGAATGAACAAGGAAATATCACAACGGACACGAGTGAAATACAAAACATAATTAGAAGCTATTTTGAAAATCTATTCTCCAACAAAACAGAAAACCTCAAAGACCTCAACAAGTTTCTAGAGACATATGAATTACCTATACCGAACAAGGAGGACATACAAAACTTAAATAAATCAACTTCAAGCAATGAATTAGAAGAGGTCATCAAAAGCCTACCAACAAAGAAAAGTCCGGAACCAGATGGGTTCTCAGCCAAGTTCTATAAAACCTTTAAAGAGGAGCTCATTCCAATACTTCTCAAAGTATTCAATAAAATAGAAGAGGAGGAAACCCACCCAAACTCATTCTATGAAGCCAATAACACCCTGATACCTAAACCAGACAAAGACACATCAAGGAAAGAAAATTTCAGACCAATATCCTTAATGAACATCGTCGCAAAAATTCTCAACAAAATTTTAGCAAATCTCATACAAAAACATATTAAAAAGATAGTGCACCAGCATCAAGTGGGTTTTATCCCAGGGACGCAAGGTTGGTTCAACATCTGAAAATCAGTAAATGTCATTCACCATATCAACAGACTAAAAGTTAAGAATCACATGATTATTTCAATAGATGCAGAAAAAGCATTCAATAAAATACAGCATCTCTTCATACTCAAAACACTAGAAAAAATTGGGGTAGTGGGAACACTCCTTAACATTGTAAAGGCCATCTATGCTAAGCCCATGGCTAATATCATTCTAAATGGTGAAAAACTGAAAGCATTTCCCCTAAAAACTGGAACAAGGCAGGGATGCCCTCTTTCACCACTTCTATTTAACATCATTCTTGAGACTCTAGCCAGAGCAATTAGACAAACCAAAGAAATTAAAGGGATATGAATTGGAAAAGAAGAACTCAAACTATCCCTGTTCGCTGATGACATGATTATATATTTAGAGGAACCCGGAAATTCCACCAGAAAATGCTTAGAACTCATAAGTGAGTTCAATAAAGTAGCAGGTTACAAGATCAATGCTCATAAATCCAATGCATTTTTATACATAAGTGATGAATCTTCAGAAAGAGAAATTAGGAAAACTACCCCATTCACAATAGCATCAAAAAAAATAAAATACATGGGAATCAATCTCACAAAAGAGGTGAAAGACCTCTACAATGAGAACTACAGAACTCTAAAGAAAGAAATTAAAGAACACCTGAGAAGATGGAAAGATCTCCCATGTTCTTGGATAGGAAGAATTAATATTGTCAAAATGGCCATACTACCAAAGTGCTATACAGATTCAATGCAATTCCAATTAAAATCCCAATGATGTACCTTACAGAAATAGAGCAAGCAATTATGAAATTCATCTGGAAGAATAAGAAACCCAGAATAGCTAAAGCAATCCTCAGTAGAAAGAGCGAAACAGGGGATATCACAATACCAGATCTTCAACTCTACTACAAAGCAATAGTAACAAAAACAGCATGGTATTGGTACCAAAATAGATAGGTAGATCAATGGTACAGAATAGAGGACGTGGACACAAACCCAAATAAATACAATTTTCTCATACTAGACCAAGGTGCCAAAAATATGCAATGGAGAAAAGATAACCTCTTCAAAAAATGGTGCTGGGAAAACTGGAAAACCATATGCAACAGAATGAAATTAAACCCCTATCTCTCACCCTGCACAAAACTCAACTCAAAATGGATCAAGGAACTGGAATCAGAACAGAGACCCTGCATCTTATAGAAGAAAAAGTAGGTCCAAATCTTCAACTTGTTGGCTTAGAATCAGACTTCCTTAGCAGGACTCCCATAGCTCAAGAAATAAGAGCAAGAATCAACAACTGGGATAGATTCAAACTAAAAAGCTTTCTCTCAGCAAAGAAAACTATCAATAATGTGAAGAGATAGCCTACAGAGTGAGAGAAAATCTTTGCCACTCATACTTCAGATAGAGTGCTAATTTCCAGAATCTATAAAGAACTCAAAAAACTCTACACCAAGAATACAAATAATCCAATCAACAAATGGGCTAAGGAAATGAACAGACACTTCATAGAAGAAGATTGTCAAGCAATCAACAGATATATGAAAAAATGTTCAACATCTCTAGTAATAAGAGAAATGCAAACCAAAACTACCCTATGATTCCATCTCACCCAAATTAGAATGGCAATTATCACGAACACAAGCAACAATAGATGTTGGTGAGGATGTGGGGAAAAAGGTACACTCATACATTGCTGGTGGGGTTGCAAATTAGTGCAGCCACTCTGGAAAGCAGTATGGAGATTCCTCAGAATGCTTGGAATGGAAACACCATTTGACCCAGCTATCCCACTCCTTGGCCTATACCCAAAGGACTTAAAATCAGCATACTACAGAGATACAGCCACATCAATGTTCATAGCTGCTCTATTCACCATAGCCAGATTGTGGAACCAACCTAGATGCCCTTCGGTTGATGAATGGATAAAGAAACTGTGGCATATATATACAATGGAATATTACTCCACCATGAAGAATGATAAAATTATGGCATTTGCAGGCAAATGGATGAAATTGGAGAATATCATTCTAAGTGAGTTAAGCCAATCTCAAAAAAATTAAGGACGAATGATCTCGCTGATAAGCGGATGAGGACATATAATGGGGGGTGGGAGGGGTTAGTGTTAGTGTTAGGGTTAGTTTTAGGGTTAGGGATAAGGAGGGTGGTAAGAATGAAGGAAGGACGGACTGCATAGAGGGAAAAGAGGGTTGGAAGGGGTGGGGGGAAGGGAAAAAATAACAATGAATCAAACAACATTACCCTGTGTAATCATAAATTTACATGAATGGTATGCCTTGACTCCATGTACAAATAGAGAAACAACCTATATCCCATTTGTTTACAATAAAAAAAATGAAAATATCTTACCACTGATAACACCTAGTTGACTATGATTTATCATAGTAGACATTCACATTTGGAGAATTCAAGTTGCATATAGCTTGAATATAGCTCAGAGTTTTTCAATAACAGGGAAGGTTCCTCTATGCTACACAAACCCTTTTGATTCTCTTCTATTGAGTTTCAATATCCAAAACAACAATATAAGGCCCTTCTTCTCCACATGGGTCACTAGGAAAATGAGCTCTGAGTTAAAAGAGAAAGGCTTCAAAAGAATTTTGATATATTTGGTACCTGTGTTTTCTCCTATAAAAGGTGAAAGACATTAATCTTAAAGTTAATACAAAATGTATTCTCAGTTGTAATAATCATCCTGGGACAATAAAGCACACCCATTTTACCAAATTCTTTTTTATTCTTGTTCCATTTGAATTGCTACTTAAATATATTTATGACTTTAGGCACAACTGAATTCAGAAAATGTGTGTATTGACAAAAAGTTGTATATTGACCCACATGGAATTTTTTAGCATCATAAAAGAATAAAGTACCCACAAGTTTAAGAGACAAAGCTGAAGACAAAAATAATATTGCTTGCACTAGGTATATGCTATCTACCTATAACTATGAGTAACCTAATGAAGGTTGCAGAAATTCTAATGGGAATATGACTTATGTGGTACACAGAAGGAAAAGGTTTTAAAAACATCAATTTCTAAATTCAAAAATTCAATTCCATTTCAAAGAGATTAATATATTCTGTAGTTTCTCTTGTGCCTGGCTAGCTCATATGTGAGGTAAGGTTGCAGAGTCAAGACCCAGATTCCAGGAGTTGAGTTTAAGCAGGCTTGTGGTGAGCAGTCTACAAACTCATTTATTGTAGGGACAGCTATACATTTTATAGGTTTGCCCAATCACAATGTGCCCCGGGGATCAGATGATCAGGTTCATGTATGGGTTCCCTTGGTAACCTTGAGTCAATTTTGGGGGAGTTGTGTACTTTCCTAGGTAGCTGAAGTGGAACGCTCCTCCCTGCAAGTTTTCCTTACACACTTGAGACATTCACTGCTGCCCCCCAAGAACTAGGATTTCTTCCAACAATATTCCATTAGCCATATCCATATAAATGAATAGAAACTATCATGAAAACCAGTAAGTTTTTTCAAAATGTACTATAAAAATGTGTTATAAAAATTTTATAGAGGCAAAGTACAGGATTCTGAGTGAATGAATGCCACAGCTTACTTGCAGCAAACTGGAGAATACACATGCCCAGTACAAAGGGGGCAGGCACCATGAGCACAGCACACCACACAGTAACATGTGCTCAAAGGAGACCCAATGAGTTTCTTTAAAAGAAGTTTAAACTACAAATTTCTGCATGAATCTCCTGAATTTTAAATGTTGACTCAATTGGTATAAATTTATATTAACTAAATATATCAATGAGATGAAAAAATGTTTCAACATTTGCTACTGTTCCAATCAAGGAAACCCTACTTATAAATATTTGTTGACATGTCACTGTTGAAACAAATGTATTTCAAATATTTTGAAAATAAAGGCAGTGAATGTGTACCTTGTTTTGGGCTTCAATATTTGCATTATGCGGAAGTAGTTTTGCTTCTATTGATGTGTTGTCCATATAAACAGCATGATGGAGAGGAGTTTCACCACTGGGGTCCTGAACATTTAGATCAGCACCATTTTCAAGAATAGTTACACATTCCTCTTCTTGCTACTGGATGGCCTGTTGGTTTGATATCAAGAAATAAATTGTCAGTTTCGAGAATTCAAGAGAAATATTCCACGGGCTTTGCTAATTAGTTATATTTAAAAGATATTAATCAATTTTTATTCTAAGTATGTAAATCTAATTCATTCCCTGCAGAAATACTTTGCTACATCTACCTTAATCAGAGATGTGTTGTCATAGTCACAGAGGTGAATGTTGCTTTTCTTCTTTACTAGGAGAGCCACCACTTCTGCCTGACTATAGGCACATGCTAATGTAGAGGGGTCCTATGAAAGTAAGCATTTGTTAGGAGATCATAGAACTCCCACTTAAAACAGACAATTATTCATGCCATTGTGAATATTAAATGGCATGAAATTCCTCTTCAAAACAATTTCTCCAGAAGGAACAATATTTACTAGCTGTTATTACTAAATTAATGAAGGATCAGTTTATTCTAGCAGACTATTCCACTGACTTCTTTCCTTTCCCCTGCCCCCACTGCTGAGATTCAATCTGAAGGTCACTCAATACTGAGTCGTATCCAGAAACCTTTTAATTTTTCATTTTGTGATAGGGTCTCACTAAGTTGCCCAGCTGGTCTTGAACTTGCAATCTTTCTGTCTCAGCCTCCCAAATCACTGGGATTACAAGCATGCAACATTGCTTCTGACCCCACTGAATCTTGATTTTTGTTTTGTTTTGTTTTGTTTTGTTTTGTTTTTGTAGTGTTGGAGATAAAACCCAGGGCCTGGATCATGCTAGATAAGGGCTTTACCAATGATCCACATTCCCAGCTTAGAGCTCTCTATTTGCATAGAAAGAGCATGGTTTTTTGATGTCGCTTATCTTGTTTTTGTATCCTACTTTAAGCTCTGTTACAAACTAGCTATCCATTAGCCCTTCTCTGCCTAAATTTCGTCACCTATAAAATGGGGATAAGGTAATTAGTAGCTACATTCCAGGACACCACTGTGATGTTTAAATAAGAATCTATGCAAATAGCAGCTTAATAATTATTACCTATTGTAACTATTATTCTCTTACTTCTTAATAAATAGTATTGCAATTGATAAATTAATATAATTATAATAATTTTGCAGATGTGTTTTAAGGACTAGATATTTCTCCACACATAAAATAAAGGACCATTACATAAATTATGTTGCCTTACCTTAAGAGAAAGGTGATAAAAACCATTGGTCAATGGCAGATCTAGTCATATGGGGGCATGGAAATAAGTTTTAGTTATAAAAATCACTATAGGTAAGGAGAACTGATTAACACGACGCAGAAGACAAAATTTAAATCAAAGTTATTCTTGTTTTTTTTTTTTTCAAGAAACTTAAAGTCAAGGGAACTGTATGATTCAAATAAATTAGTATGACTCACTTTGCTCAGTATTTAGATGTATGTATAGAAATTAGATATATCTAATACTTAATATCAGTATTAATATGATCTTAACTTTTCAAATGGGCAGTTTACAATTTCCTAACTCCAAATGTGCTTTTGTTTAAAAAGTGGGAGAAAAATGCTTCACTTCAAATTGAGTTCTATCACTTCACTTTTAAATCTCTGGTCAGGGAAACATGAAGTTTTTAATGAAAGAGGACTTGAGAAATAGTAAATATGTTGACTATATGACTATATGAGTATTCAGGTTATAAGTGGCGAATAAATAAAATGAAAGAACAGATAAAGTACACTTGGGGGGTGTTCAGTGTGTGGTGAGTTTTTGGTTGGTGTTCATTTTGGTCTGGCATTTTTTTTTCCTACTGGGAATTTGAACCCAGGGGCACTTAACCACTGAGCCAAAGTCACAGTCCTTTTTATTTTTTATTATGAGACAGTGTCTCCCTAAATTGCTAAAGACCTCGCTAAGCTGCTGAGACTGGCTTTGAACTTGAGGTTCTCTGCCTCAGCCTCACAAGTTGCTGGGATTACAGGCTTGTGCCAAGGTGCCTGGTGGGGAGTTCAGTATTTTTAAACAAGCTTTTATAAATTGAAGTGATACTTTTGCAGTACAATACTCTTTTATTTTTGCTTTCTTTCATTTTCATAAGAATGTAACTAAAACAAAATGATAAACCTACAATTGTGTCTATGTAATAAATCTGTATGGAATGAAACATATATGTATAATGAATGTATATGCAGTAGTATCTACAAGCACATATGAAAAATTACCTTTACTTCTGAAGAGGCTAAAAGTTGGCAGAAGATAGCAAGCTACACACACACACACACATACACATATACACAAAAGTTAGTAGAAAGTGAGAAATTCTTATTTGTTCAGGAGTCATATCCATGTTCCTCCCAAAGATTATTTTATTAACAAGAAATTCTCATTAGAACTTTAACACATATTCATTGTAGAAATAACAGGTAAGAAAAAAGTAGAAGTAGATGTAGAATTTTACCAAAAGTTCCCATACAGTAGGTGAAAAAATCAGAACACAGAAAATGTCAAATTATTGAATTAAAGCAGAGCATATTTTCTGCTATCAATGAAACTAAAGAGAAATTGCCCAATATTGGAAATAAATAAATTTTAAATGAGAAAGGAAAAGAAAAATTTTTCCTTACAAGTTGAATGCCTGAAAATAACTAATTTTACTACATTTTCCACATGTTTGTGGCTAACACAAGACCACAATCTACTTGCGTATATGTATAATCAAACTCTGTTTTCACCTGATATACAAAAGAATATCTTCCAGGTCAACATACATCTACATCTTTGTCACCTTCAATGGTCATATAATATATTTCAATCTAGGACCTTCTGCATTTTATTTCCCAAATCAATTCTATGAGTCCTTTATTTAATACATTGCTATTCAAAACGGTCCTCAGAAAAACAGTCTGCATGCATATTTTATTATATCCTAAAGATATTTAACATAAAATTGATGTGTAGAGACATGTTATTAAAATGTACAGTACTATCATCTATCTGAGAAGTCATAAGAAACTCAAACATTAAGCAGCAGCGTAAGTACCACTCCTCTTCATCCTCACAAGTTTTAAAGCTAAAAACTATTTCATTAATCATTGAATTTAATTTCTTCTCTTTTCAGGGACTATAAGTACTTTTTCCTATATCCATAGGTCATTTGTGCATTTGGAAAATATTGGCATAAGATCTGCTATTTTGTTGTAGCCATTATTCTGACTTCCCCACACTCTTTACAACCCAGATTGTTAGCCCTTCAACTTCCTAACCAGTAATTGGTCCAGATTGTTAGCCTGCAAACCTCCTCACCAGCCACTGGTCTGTTGTTATTAGCCCAGGAAATACCACTATTTTAAGAATAGCTCCCCCGCCATTTTCTCTCTCTCTCTTCCTTGCTTTCACTCTCTCTCACTCTTTCTCTCAGTTTCTCTCTCTCTCACCCTGCAGGCAGACACTCTGCCTGTTCGCTTAATAAAATCTCTTACATGAGTTCCCATGTCTGGAGTGGTTTCTGGGTGCTTTTAGAAAAGAGCACTTTTTCTAATTTAAGTTAGAGTTCAGAGGCTGTGGGGTACAACGGTTTAGTGCTAGAGCAAGCTCAAGGCAATGAGATCAATCCCCAGGACCAAAAATTTAAAAAATAAGATAAAAGAGAGAAGAGAGAAAAAAGTAAGACTTCTTTTTTAGTTCACTCTTTCTTAAGAACTTTGCCTACATAAAATGTATAAAGAAGGACTTGGATTTTCTTCTAACATTTTTCTCTTATTGTATTATTTAAAATTAGTAATCCATGTTTGATCAGGGAATTATTTTGTGACACAAAAATCCAGCTAGTTTACTCCAAACAACAGGCATTTCATTCACACACAATTCTTTTCCTACTAATATGATATGTCACCAGTAGCACATTCTAAGTTCTTCCAGATATTTGATTGTTTCTCAGTTTTATCCTGTTCCACTCATTTATCTGCCTTTTTGGCTATTGGAAAACAGTTTGTGAAAGTTGATGGTATATTTTAAAACCCAGAAGTACAAGTCTGTCTTACGTTTCATTAGTGTAATCATTATCCTAACAGGTTGTATGTAGAACTCAAAAAATGTTAAAACTCTTATATTTTCATTTGGTATAGATGAAGTTGATAAGCATAGAAAGAGTTCACACTTTGGGAATAATGAATATTTCCATTAAAATATACCACACCAGGGCTCAGGCCCTGGCTATTCTGGGTCTACTGAGAACAAGGCAGGGGAGGAGCAGTAAGGAAGCAGCCTGAAGCCTTTGCAGCCTGGCAAACCTGACATCTGTTCTATTGGCCCTGGTTCCTGAAAGCTTGTACCACAGATGCTGTAAACAAATGCTCTGCTCTGCCTAAATAAAAGAGAAACACAAATGGATAACTACAGGAAACGACGCCACAATAGTGGAAATCATCAGTTTTGCACGCAAAGCTTTTAGTTCACTTCACCTAGAGTAATCTGTCTGAACTACTGACAAGTTTGATAAACAATATTGGCCTTGGTACTTTGGAGAATGTGAATGGTGCCTAGACCTCTATTTCTAAAAAGTTATTGAAGGAACATGAATATTATTACCCTATGTACATGTATGATTACATGAACACCATGACCCCGCATAGAGTAGAGCCAGAGAAATTAGAAGTTGTACTGCATTTGTGTACAATGATTTCAAATGGATTGTTATCATCTATGAATAATTAGAAAAAATTTTCAATCAAATTAAATGACTTAATGAAGTATTTGAAGGAAAAAGAGGGCTTTTCAACAATCTGGTTATGAAGATGGTTAATTGATCCAGAGACAGTGAGAGTAGATGAACTACTGAGTAAAGCATGTAAGAAATAGTGGTAATTACTGAGGAGTAGAGTGAAAGTCTTAAAAAAAAGAATGTAAAAATAACTGCAAAAACAAAACAAGTGG
This sequence comes from Sciurus vulgaris, assembly GCF_902686455.1. Taxonomy (NCBI): domain Eukaryota; kingdom Metazoa; phylum Chordata; class Mammalia; order Rodentia; family Sciuridae; genus Sciurus; species Sciurus vulgaris. The sequence goes on from NC_136464.1 coordinate 85,239,788, forward strand.
GAGCACAGAGCCATCTTCCCACTTCGAAGAGCTGCTATAAGTTGGGGAGTTAGCTCAGTTGGTAGAGTGTTTGTCTCACATGCACAAAACCCTGGGTTCAATCCCCGGTATCACCAAAAAGAAAATAAAAGGAGAATCCTTCTAAGGAACATCAGTTGACACAATATCCCCATACATGAAGGCCAAAAAATGAATACTGGTGTGGGTCTATTATGAACAATATTTTTTTCATATTGCACTTTCCTACTAGGTATATAAAATGCTTTTTTCTTTTAAAATTTTTCTTTTCTTCTTTATATTTATATATAACATTAGGGTCATTAGGGATAGGGTAAAGTTTACCATTAGGATTAGGGTTAGATTCTCCTAGGTGAATAGGCAGGTCAGCCTCTTCCAGCCTCAGGCAAATGCTCCTTCGCATGGAGATTAAAAGACTCAGAATAGCCAAAGCAACCCTGGCAGGAAGAGCAATGCAGGAAGTATCACTATACCATACCTTAAACCCTACTATAAAGCAATAGTAACAAAAATGGCATGCTATTTGCACCAAAATAGGCATGTAGTTAAATGGTACAGAATAGAAGACACAGACAAACCCACAGTTATCTCATACTAGACAGAGGTGCCCAAAACATACACTGGAAAATAGATAGCCTCCTCAACAAATGGTGATGGCAAAACTGGACATCTTTATGCAGTAAAATGCAATTAAATCCCTATCTCTCACTTTGTACAAAACTCAACTCAAAAAGGATCAAGGATCTAGAAATTAGATCTGAGACCCTTCACCAAATAGAAGAAAAAAAATAGGCCCAAATTTTCATCATGTTGGTTTAGGACCAGACTTCTTTAACAAGACCCCCAGAGCACAAGAAATAAGAGCAAGAATCACTAAATGGGATGGATTCAAACTAAAGAGCTATTTTTCAGCAAAGGAAACAATCCATGATGTGAAAAGGGAGCCTACAGAGTGGGAGAAAATCTTTTACACACACTCTCCAGACAGAACACTATACTCTGAAATGTATAAAGCACTTCAAAAACTTTACACCAAAAATACAATGAACCTAGTCAATAAATGGGCTACGGACCTGGGCAGACCCTTTACAGAAGAAGAGGTTTATGACCATTGTCTAGAAGACACTGGGTAGTTTATGCAAGCAGATGACTATACAGGTGTCATTCTGGACAATGTGCAATGGCTTCCGGCAATCTATATCCTAGAAGAACCCATTTTCTTTGGGAGATTTAAATTCTATAGAAAGAAGGGCTGCATGAGTGTGGGGCAAGATAGGACCTGAGAAAGAGTCCTTGAAGAGACTTACTGATGCATTCAAATCTGAAAATGTACACATAATGGTTTATTGAAGACTCAGAGGTGGGCCCTTGCATGGAACTCATAAGCATAGAAGCGGAAGATTTCAGAGATCCCACTGGAAATGACAGATTTTATGTGTTTGTCCAGGAAGACCACTTAAATTTATCTAACCAGACCTTTTCTTATTGAAGGTTTAAGTATTATCTGATCATAAAGGGGCTCAGGTGCCATTCTGATCTTATAGCTTCTTTTCACTACATTAACCCTATAGCTATTAGAAATTAGATCCATTATTTATTGCCTTCATCCATCTGGTTGTATAGATATCAACCTGACATACCTGAGAATATACTAGAGTAAACAAGTGAAGCCCACAGAAGTGAAAATTCAATTTCAAGTTAGAAAACTCCTGGAAGAAAACCATGAATAGACAGAGGCAAAGCACCTAACACTTCACTGAAAGAGAACCAGGGGAACTTCTGTATTTCTGTTTCAGAACACTGGAATCCCAGTGACTGGTTATTATAGGTAAAAATTGCTATTAGAAATGCCTCATGTGTATAACAACCATTGGAACCAGTGCTGCACAGCCAAAATAATTGTATAATTATATGGAGAAGGCTGGATTCTTACTTGATCAAAGCAGTAACAGTATATTGAACAATATCCTTAAATAATAGAGGCTAGTGCATAACTGTATTTCTCTAAGATTATGTTTTATGACATGCACACTTATCAAGGAACTGCATCTGTAACATCTTCAACACGCATTTCTCAGGTAACACACATTCTTGATATTGGTTTTCTAACCCAGTTTACACTGAGTCTCCTTCAGTTTACCACAAGAGCCTCTGGAAATGAGGGGTATTTTAAAAAATGACAACTGTCAATGTATATTCAGAATTTCTATAAAATCAAAACATTGGTAGTTAAGTGAGCCAGAATCTCATTTACTTAATCAATAAAATATGCACCTCAAGACAAAGAGTCTCAGTTGATTAATGTATTGCATTTTCCACTGTTTTTAGAAGGAATGAGTAATGACAGTCAAGGGTTAACACCAATAGGAAAACAACTGCTTCAAACCAAGGAACCAAGCTATTCAGAATCAAATAATTACAGTTTTGTTTTCAATAATGGCAACGTTATACATAATTTGACTCACATAGTGCTAGATCAATAGTCTGTTGAGGCAAAATTGAATTTTGCATTTTCTTAAATTATTTTAAAGTAAACAATTGATGTGTTGTTAATTAACTAATGAAACTACACTATTTGGGGGTTATCTTTAAAGTAAATAACACTATTGAATATTCCTTGATTTTCAAAAAATGCATGCTATTTACTCAGGAAAAAAAGTACATTCAATTCATCTATTTCCTGTCTCTGGTAAGGGTGATACTGTCTTCCTTAAAATGTCATCATTAACATCTAAAAGCATCAAAAATAAATAGTATTTACAAAGAGAGTAACTGCGAAGAATACTACAGTTAAGTTGGAATGGTCTCTAAATTCTGAGATAATGAACTAATTTAGTGAATCATAATTTCCATGCCAATTGTATTCTTTACTAATAAACATAGATTTTAGGAACAATTCTCAAAAGATACAAATTTAAAAATATGATCTTTGATGGTCAAAAATAAACATTCGTGAATAAGTTGTAAATGTGCATATTGGTGTTAGTGAATTCTAGGTTTTGCTTTCAAGAGTAAATCAGAACTTGACATGGGAACTCTGCAGCTTCAGCCATGATCAGTGTATCTGGAATCACAGCTTCTCCTTCTGTGCACATGTGCCTTAAAAAGACTTAAACATGTGGCAACCACTCTTAGTGTGTTTCAAAACAAAATTCATCCACACAACTGGGAACATTTCTAGATGAGTTTAACTAACAAATAATTTTGCTGAATTAATGTAAAATACAGAGCACAAAGTTTTATTTAGATGTATTGGCCAAACATGAGAGTGTTTCATTGACCAGTGTACTACGTACATTTTTTCCAGCAAAGATAATACACGTTCTATGTAGGACCTTACAGTTTTTAACTACCCTTACCAAAAGACAACCATTAGATAAATCACAGAAGTAAATTCTATGAGAAAGTTTTAAAGAACATGCAAGTAATTCATAATAAGAAAAGAAGCTGTCTCAATTTAAGCTCACTCTGGCTATTTTCAAAAAAATTTTTATATATTTTGTATTGTAAAAAATACAACATGTAGTAAATAATATTGACTAACCTACAGTTAATATAAAATCTCTTGCCCAAACCCACAATAGATGGTTTGATGCAAATTAAAGTCATCACTCTGCCATTTAGAGTTGGTAGGAAAGGTGTATATTTGAAGGTACATTAGTTTCAAAGTATTTATTTCAAAGCCAACATAAATTAACAAAAATCAATGGATTTACTAGCATATATACAGTCTACTAAATACTATAAAATTAAACTCTATGTGATTGGGGGCTACAGCTCAGGAGTAGAAAGTTTGCTTAGCGTGCATGAGTTCTGGGTTCAATTCCAGCACCATCAAAATAATAATCATAAAAATAATAATGATAATAATATAGAAAAAGGCCTCCAGTATATTACTCTATTCACATATAATAGCCTTTTTTATGCATGTGGGTGCTGTATTGAGTAAGTAGAAGGATTTTATCTAAACTCCAAAAGGTTAGAAATCCAAAGTAAGACATATGTATGTGATTATTTTAGTACTTAATGAAGAGACAAAATGCAAATCCCTTGTTATTGGTTGCCAGTTGCTTATCTGAAAACCTAGTGTCTTAGTCAGTTTTTTGGCTGCTGTGACAAAATGACCTAACCACTACAACTGTAGAGGAGGAAAAGTTTATTTGAGGGCTCATAGTTTCAGAGGTCTTAGTCCATAGAAGGCCAACTCCATTTCTTGGGGCTCCAGGTGAGGCTGAACATTGTGGCAGGAGAGTGTGGCAAAGGGAAGCAGCTCACATCATGATCAGGAATTGAAGAGAGAGACTCCACTCTCCTATACCCCATAGCCGTGCCCCAGTTCCCACCTCCTCCAGTCACTCTCTACCACTTCAGTTAATCCCATCAAGGACTAATTCAGGGATTGGGTTAAGACTCTTACAACTAAATCATTTCTCCTCTGAATCTTCCTGCCTTGTCTCACATGTGAGCTTTTGGGGGACACCTTTCATCCAAACCATAACACCTGGAAAGCACTGATTTTTAAGTTTCTAAAACATATGAGCTTGTGGTTCATGTTATTTAACTTTCCATAACCAGTACTTTGGGGCTCAGGGACAAAGTTTGGATTGCCCTGAAGCACAGTTGATGGTGTTAAAAGGGAAAGGTTGACAGGCACTGGAGCATCACAGACTGGCACATATGCCTATACAGATTCCATTTCAGATGCCAGCAGGTTGCCTCTCTTTAAAGCAGACAAAATTTTTTGCATTTAAAATGGAGCAATTTAGTAACAAAATGAGTCACATATGTATAAACAATTTTTTTTTTTCAGGAGCAAATTTACACACCTTTTCAGGGAGTGAGCAGTATGTTCACCTGGTCACACAACTCTTGAAAACATTGCAAAATTAAATCAACTATGATTAATAGAGATCATTTTCTCTTCCTGTTCTAATTTTCCCTCTGTTACATCACTCCTTATTTTTGTTGATCAGTAAGTGCCTGCTGTCATTTTAGGAATCCAACTGAAGGAAGTAGACATAGGATTTATTCTTATGCTTTGACATCACTTTCACTGTTATGATTTTGTGGTCTGTCCAGTGGTTCAGAAAAGGCTTTCAGGAAGACATCCACTTCCCTCCATGCTGACTTTTCCAATCTCGAGACCCTGACACAGAACCGCAAGTTGCATTTTGCTGTGAATGGCTATTACAGCTCTGCCAGGAGAAGCATGTGAGAAGTGTAGAAGCCACAGAAGGCAGGAGATGTGTGAAGACAGCTCAGCCAAGCACTAGAAATGTGAATTTAATTTATGGGAGTATTTAGTTTCCACTGGTACTTGAAAGAGAAATTAAATTATCACTAGAAACACACACAATTATATGTGTGTGTACCTGTGAGAATACATATATGTATGTGAATATGTACATACATGTGCAGTTATAAATGAATCATACATGTCATTAATTTTATGGAAGGAAATTAATAAGAATTCATGTAATTATAGGGCAAAACCTCAAAGCTTTACCACCACTACAGGAGCTGGCTGTCATTTGTGTAGTTGTGCGTTTTACATAACCCAATCTGCAGAATCATGTCTTGGGGTCTGATGCATGTTGTCTTGATGAAATCTGACAGTTTCAGACAAAAGCACACAAAACCACTATCAACTCAGCAAATCAGAGTAAAGAATCAAGAATTACACAGAGGCACCTGCACATGCTAACAATATTTTGATTACAAAATAGTGTAGCTCAACATGCATATCAGCAAATTTAAAATGTGTTTAAAATGCTCTAATGTATTCCTAATCTCAAAATATTATTTTTTTTCAGAAATGTTAATTAAACCAATAATTTTAAATGTGTCTGAGTCAGGTAACTAATTAATCAGGATTTTTTTTTCTTAAATTGGGTTGTATCTGTAATATTTTCAGCATTTTTCTCATTCCAAATTTTTGCTTTCCTAATTTTGAATTTACATTTTTTGCTCATTTCTATAAGAAACCCAAATTATTAAAAAAATATAAAACTAAACCCTTCAGGTCTCACCGTATCTGTCCCTGCCTGTTAGACAGATAATTATTGGTAGGGAAGTTTTAATGGTTGGAACTCTTTGGGAACTATCAATTGTTTCAATCTTTCCCTTAATATGTTAATAGCCTTTATAAATCATACATATATTTGCATTTCCATTGAACATCCACTTCCATCATTTTCAGTGTTGAATTGAGCCCACACAAATATTTTTGTTGTTATTATTCCAGTCTCAATGCAGGAGGATTTACCCTTGCTTAAATATTCAATGCTTTAAGATGTCTACAAAATCTATCATCACTATATGCTGATTGCATAAAGACTACAACATATTACTTTTGTATTCATCATGGAAAAAGCACATGGATCATCAGGACCAACCCAAACTGCTTTGTGGAAACATTCAGCTCACTAAATTCTTAGCTGCAGCACTTCTCCTCATGGCTGAAGACACAATTCCACACCATTCACCCTCTCATATCAGGTTTTATTTAGATATGTTTATACCCAGAAAATAGCATTTTACCCTTCTGCCCACTGGTTTTTGTTGACATCCATCTTCACTGGTATCACATATTTAAGGGGTCTATTAATCAGGATATTTTCAGGTATAGGGAACAGACACTCCTTGAACTACCCTGGCTTATGCTGTGCAACCCTTGTCTTCTTCTAGCAAGATTAATTTCAAATGTGCGTTTCTCACATTTCTGTTGAGGCCCATGCTGTGTGTTCAGTTCACATCTCAAGTAAGTTCTAAATACTCTGACATAAGAGAAGCCTTATCTTATTGAAAGTAACAAATAGTCATTAACTAATTAATGTAGGACTCTAACAATTTCTAAAATATGCACTCAACTATGGTAAAGGCTACATTTTTATGACATCAAATTTCTGGGCAAGTTTACCATCTAAATGTGTGAGTTGCTCAATATCAACCAGTATTAAACTTAACTGACTGAAGCTTTAATAATGTATAAACCCAGACCAAATCTATTTTTATCCTCAGAGGTTGGAGACAGAAATCAGGGCAGGTAGTGATAGGAGTATTCAAGGAAACAGGCCACAAGAGCTGCACACATGGTATTTAGTATGCCTATCACAGGGAAAGTCCATCACCAGTCTTGTGGGATGAAATATTGATTAAGATTTTGTACATTTCCAAATTATAAGAGAAGAAATGTCAACATTACTTATCATACTAGCTGGGTATTTGAGAAGTTGCCTAAACAATATATCTAGATGTATTTTTCATTGATTTTAATTATGCTTTTTTCATTTTTAAAATAAATATTGTCCAAATTTATAAAGATTGGGTCATAAGCTCTCTCCCTGGGCTCAGGTCAAAAAAGGATCAGTCTTCAGTCTATGGAAGTCATGTATGTATTCGGCGTGGCTGTTTTCAGAGGCCCAGGGTCTTTTAAATCTAGTGTAACAAGACAGATGTCACACTGATCTCTGTGCTAACTTTATAGTATTCATCATCTTTCTGGACTCCATCAAGAATTCATAAGATATGCAAATGTGTGATTATACAGTTCTGTTTGCTGTCTTTCCAACAACTCACTTCTGCACTTCAGCTTTGCTTCTTGCTGCATGCACAGGAGGATGACCAAATGTGGATTTCCATCAGAGCTCACTTCTAAATTCTAAGTTCACGTACCTTTGGTACGTAAACATAGAATTTAGAACTAAATTCTAAGTTCACGTACCTTTGGTACGTAAACATTTATCTCAGTAAATGTCACTGTTATTTAGTAGACTATTTAAATTATAAAGTTAGAAACCATTATGATGCCTCCTTCCCCATCAAGGCCATACCCAATCCAGCACCAAAACCTTTTATTTTTTTCTTCCCAGTGTCTCTAGTATCTTGATTTTTAGATCTATCAAGTTTCTATAGTTTAATAATAAAAAATAGTTCATTTCCCAGTACCCCCTTTGTGCACTCTCAAATACTTTCTGGTGTACTCTCTGTACTTTCTTTGCATGTGATTTGTAAATATACATTTAGTAGTGAAATAGTTTATAAACACTGACTCCCACCACTAGGTACTAATCCTCTATGGAAAGGGCACGTGTGTCTTAGTCTCCATTTTATCCCCAGAACAATACCAGGGGGTTCAATGACTATTAGAAAGAGAAATGAATGTGTAATCTTGAGTTTCTTTTCCTTATTACAGTGATAGAATTATTAATATCATTGTAAATAAATGTTTGCCCTATCTTATTTTCTTCCTTAAGGTAGCTTCATACAAGTAAAAATATTGTATCAAATGCCAGAAAATACTGAAAAGTTTTCAGCATTTTACTCTCCTCAAGAGTCGAAGCCTACTTTAATACCTTCCAATCATTCAGTATCTACTGTAATATTTGTCAATTTAATAGAAAAGATTTATTTCTATTATTTCTATAATGTTCTCCTAATTGACATTTTTGTGTTGTCCAAATTTTCAAATGTGTCAGAAATTAATATAATTGTCTTTTGGAGTCACTTATCAATTATAATGAAACAGGAAAGTATTCTGATCCAATGATCTACTTCTATAACAAGATGATAATTATTTGTTAAAAAATAGTGTTTTTAAATAATAAATTTTTACTCTTTAATTCTATCTGTGACATTTTGGAATGAGAGGTGTTTTGCATTTTCTCTAAACACAGCTAAACTGCTTTTGTATCAAATTCCATGGTAAAGGTTTTGCCCATTATAAAATAAACATAAACTTTTATTAGTATCAATTCAGTTTGAATTTTAGTTATTTAAATGTAATTTTTAAACCTATCAAGTTTCTATAATTTAATTGTAAAAATAATTCATTTGCCTTATGTAATGATAGAAAGATCCTGTGACCACTATTCTTAAATCCATGAGGAGATAATGAGTTAAGGCAAGAATTTATCCCCTTCTATTGATGGGGGAAGAACTGCAGCAATAGATTATAGATATAAAGTAAGGTAATTCCATATGCTGATAAAAGCGTTAAGATCAAGTGACAACAAAGCAAGGAGTAATTCAGCAAAGTTGAGGGACGGTTTATGTTTCTGGGGCCAAGGCACTGAGAGATGTCAGAACACAATTGGAATATACCCAAGCACAGCCAAGCTCTTATTTTTAAAGTGGACATGCCACCTACTCTGGCAATGAATTTATCAAGACAGAACTGGTGTTATAGTGATAAAAATAGTCCCAAACTCCATCAATAGTATTTTACTAGTGACTCTCCATCATGGCAAGCATGTGAGAAGACATTTCAAAGGATTCGTTTATAACTATAGGTAGAGAATCAAGTCAAAAACTTCTTTTACAGATGGATTGGAAAAGAAGTTTTTGGTATGTTTTTGGATATACAGAGTTAGATAAATTCTGTTCCTTCTATTAGATTCCATCAAAGTCAAAATGAATAATAAATTAAATAGCTACACATGTAACTTAGCACCTTTCTACTAATTTGACATTGCTGAAGAGAAGAATTCTTGGATATGGAAGAAGCAGAAGCCCCTGCTGGGCTCCTGTTTAATTTTTCTGAGAACTGCAGCAATCAGAGACCACACTGGATCTTCTTATAAGTAAAACATTCTGTTTAATTTTGTCCTGCTTTGACTATGAGGTGTTCTCTGTCCTTCTATATTTGTTATTGTAATTTTGTATTTTCTGATTTATATATGGCACTCTTTAGGTTGTGTTAATCATGGTAATTTGGTGGTGATAGATTTGTATTTTGAAATTTCTATGATATTTCTTGTCATTTCCACTTTTGATGGAAACTTTTTACTTTTTTTTTTTTTTTTGCCAAAGTCATGGATTTACTTAAAAACTTTTATGTTTACAGTAGATTCATTGAAGGATATAATTCTGTAAAGTATCATATTATCTACATTTATTATGTTATGTTTTTGGTTATTTTATTGCAATTATTTTGTTTGTTCTCTATCCTCCATTGTAGAGACATAAGTTAATTTTGGATGTTAATTATTCTTACTTTCTAATCTGAAGAAAGGCATAGCAATTGAGGTTCAGGGAAACTAGAAATTGGAGAAACACCCACCTCTGGGAGGGAGATATGCTAGATCTGTGCTAGATCACATTTCTGTCCTGGAAAACATCTACCATGACCAAAAGAAAAGAAAGTGTCGCCACCAGTCATTGGAGACCTTGGAAGCTGGAGAGTTACTCCAATTTGTGTCTATTACAAACATTCAATAAAATACATTAAGAGACAAGTAATAAAAAAGCACTGTGATAGAAATATTTTCCAAGAGTCCATATTCATAACTTTTTATGCACTTTTTATGTGTGTGAAAATAAAATTTGTAATGCTAACTCTGAAATGATTTAATTATGCTAAAATAATTTTTACACTCACACCAAAATACATCTACCAAGACTAACTTAAAAGTAGAGGAAAAATATTTTCATTGCAAAAAGGAAGCATTTTCTACAACTTGGAAATTTCATTTTAATTAAAAATATTTCACAACTGACTACTATTTTTCTTTAAATATGGGGATGTATTGCTAAATTATTATGATGTTTATATAAACATTCTTCATTATTATGATAAACACTATTTGGAAATTAATCACTTCACACTTGTCCAGCACAATGGCCCATAGTGTATTCTTAGTCTAACCAACAGCTTTTTACTTCTGCATTTAAATAATTCCTCAAAACCTGATAGGAAACAGTGGCATAACCCATTTTAGTATGATATAAACATTGGTTGTAATATCTTTTAAAAGTCAGATTAATGCTATTCTTAACTGGTGTACATGATGTTATAATTTGAAATTGTTAAAATATTTGTGATCAAATAGAAAAGTCTTAAAATCTTAAATATTTATTTAAAACATTATATTAAATTTTACAATGAAAAGGAAGATGCAAATTTTGATGAATTTTATTTTGAACACCAAATTAAAACTTAAATGTACATAGTCTATTAATATAAATGCTGTTCCATTACATAAAAGACACAATAACAAATATCCCATGATAAAAGAATCATAGAGCAAATTATTTTTAATGAGTATAAAAGTAAAATTTGTCAACAATTTTGAAAAGTGAGATTTTATTTTGTTTGAACACCATCAATTTAGCCTGCCATTTGCACAAAAAATGCTATAAGAGGATGTAGGATTTCTGAGTTAGAGAAAGCACTTAGCTTTATTGTTACAGCAATAATAGTAGTCAAGAGCTATCATTTTTTCTCCATTTCAGAGCCCCATATCTCCATGGGGTTATGTAAAGGGGCCCAAGTGACTCATCTCCATGAACAGTGTATAGGTTGTATGAAAGTAGAAGATTCTTAACTCAAGGGTCTCCAAACTTTTATCATGGATAATAGACTTGCAAAGCCTTTGCTCCAGGGAAAATACCACCTTTACCTTCCCAGAGTGTTCACCATAGAAACCCTGCTGAAAACATAACTTGGAGCCAAGGCAGCCAGCAGCCCTGCTCAAAAGACATGCAGATTGAGAGACCCACAAAATATATTTTCCTACTGCTTACTTACTGAAAACCTTCCTCGGACTCTGTTTAGGTATCCTATCTAATGTACCCAGGTTGACCTGAGACCAGGAAAATTCACATATCATTTTAACCTCTTGGTTCCTCTTCTGTCAAACATGATGCAAAGCTGCTCAATCTCCAACCAGCTCACTGAGCATCAAATAACCACTTGTAAAAACACTATCCTCTACAGACCACTGAGAGTCTAGTGGACTCTACAAAGGCAGAGTATAATAGGAAAGGAATTTAGTATACCACCAATTAGATCATTTCTCGTGGCTTATACCTTTATTGACCTATTGATGAAATCTAAAGTGTGCTTTCCTTTTCATATTATTACAACTAGTGTTTTAATTATTTGCTCTATTCTTAAGACTGATTTGTTCATTAATACCAAAAAATTCCCTTCCTCACGATTTACACAAGCATTTCATTTTCCCTATGAACTTGAATAACCTAAGTTTCAGCTTTCCTTCCACCATTGGACATAGTACTTTATAGTACTCTGTACTATAAAGCTCCATCTATAATGTTATCTAAATAAAAAACAACTCATGGATATTAAATTATTTGGCCTTAAGTATGAATTTGAAAATTAATATTGGTTCGTGAGTGCTTTTTTTCTCCTCTAGTTTTACAATATGGATTTTAAAGAGGTTTTCTAGCTTACTATTTTGTTCAATATGGTATCCATTAGTCACATGTCTACTGAGAATTACTATTATTATTATTATCATTATTATTATTATTTGGTGTCCAGGATTGAAGCCATGAAGGCACATCCCCAGGTCTTTTATTTATTCATTTATTTATTATTATTGTTTATTATTTATTTGTTTATTTTTATTTTGACATAGGGTCTCACTAAGTTGCTTAAGGCCTTTCTAAGTTGCTGAACTGATTTTGAATTTATGATATTCCTGCCTCAGTCTCCTCAGCCTCTGGAATTATATGTGCAAATATCCCTGGGTCTATTGAGAATTTGAGATGTGACTCATAATTAGATAACTGAATATATACTTTAATTTCATGTTAATTAATGAAAATTTAAATTAAGAAACAAAGGCTCAATTCAAGTATTAAAAAATACCTGATTAGCAGTTGGCATAACTAGGGTATACAAATTTATTTTTTCCAATAGTAAATGTAATAAAAAATTAAATGCAGATCAAGTATTTCCATGGAAAGATTAGTATCTGAAATAAAACATATCTAAATTAGTGAAATGCAAATGAGACTTTAATAATTTTTTTAATATTTCATACATGGCTCACAATGTCTCAGACAGAGATAGAAATTTTTGGTTATATGTTTGTCTTCAAATAGCCAGTAAGTCATTTATGTATTTTCTGAAGAGATCTTTGTGTGACTGTATTCAATTTCTAGAAATCTGGAGACATATGATAAAGAATTTTATTGAAGGAATCATAAATATCTTTGAGTTTTACTGATTGTGTACCTTGGCAATCATTTTACTGATACATAACTCAAAACATAAGTGATTTAAGCTAATCCAATTTGACTAATCTGTTTTATGTGATCAGGATTATTGTTTTGCCTCACTTGCTTCTTCATTCTTAATGTTATTAAAATCTGTTTCAGCATATTAAAATCAAAATATTCCCATGTTAAAACCAGTGACATTACAGACACGCAGGATAGTGCTACATACATTCACAGCATTTCTGTGACAGAGTTAGCTTAATCCAGTGATTTCATTCTTAAAATATCAAAACCAAAGAATAATTTAGAAATGTTGTTTTCCCTCTGAAGAAAACTCTGAATAGTGTATCAAATTCACTGAGACCTGTGCCAACTCAAAAGCAGCTGTTTAGAAATGGAAACGTGTGCAATATAGACATTCTCCCATGATATGTTATAGATTAAGCCCATCCAGCAGAGTTGGGGTACCAGCTAAGGGACAGAAGATTCCAGAATTCCTTGCTCCTTTCTCTTCATCTGGGCATCTGCTTCCTCTCTCACTCCAATGACAAGAGACGCATCTGACCAAAATGTAGAATCCAAGTACTGTTTATCAAGCAGTGAGATGCCTCTGATTACCCTGATGAGTGTTGTACAAATACAGGAAGACAGATGCATTCACAAAAGGAAAAACAAACAGGTGGCCAAAGCCTGTCCATCAACGTGTGTTTGCCTTTGCCTTCTGTACTTGGTCTGCTCTAAGTTTTGAAGGTGATTGTAAACTACTTTTCTGCTGCTACTACTGCTTATCTCCCAGTTGGTTTTAACATTCTCTTGTCTCCACTTCCTATGCTGGCTGCTTTATTTATTTATTTGCATGTCAAATGATATGATTTGTACAACATTTTTAAAAAATAATAGGATGGACTGATTTGAAATTAATTTATTTTTGAACATCTTGCATAGGTATTAAACTCATTCACTATATTAGAATGCAGAAATCTGATTATTCCTCAGTGGTTGGGGAAAGAAAGAAAAAGAAATGTTTCTATGTGATCTCATTATTTTAAGTTGTCACAACAGAGGAAGCAGACTTCAGATATTAGAGTCGAGACATCCTAGCTTCTGTGGAGAATGCCAAGCTTCAAAATCTTAGATGTTTTCTTTAATAAATTGTGAATATTTGGTGGCTTAGAAAGTATTTTCTTTGGTTAATATTCTAGATATTGAAACTTCTCAATAGAACTTTAAATATAATTATGAAATAATGAGCTATAGTTCAACATCATTACTTCTCTGAAATCTTGAATATTATCAAATTATTAAGATATATCATTTTCCTTCATTTAGTTGAAGGCTCATGGAAGTCAACAGTTAAAGTTGTAGTTAAATATTGATTCTGCAAGCAGAATTACAACTTGAATATATTCTATTTAAATCTGATAATTAAAATATAGACAACCAAATTTCACAAGGCTGTAATTGTACTTCTATATAAAGATACTAACAAATTGAAAGGGAAAAATATGTTGATCATACCTCCTCTCACTCAGATAGAATATGCTTCTATGGGTACATGCAATTTAATCCTGTAAAGCAAGTTACTAAAAGTCCTAGGCTATATTTTTCTAGTTGTTATGAGTTCATATACTTTACAAGCTTTTATCTTTTTTGAAGCACAGCAACAAGCTACCTTTATAAAAATTGTTTAAATAAAAGATAAAAATATTTTGGGCAGAGGTTTGATAACATACAAATGGACTAAGGCAAGAAGGTATGGGAATTGAAGCTTCTACTCACATTAGATTCTCCAATGCTGGGAAATACCTCACTTTTCTATATACGCAAAGGATAAGTAAACTATTCAGTGTTTCTCAGAAATTATTACATTAAGGATGCAACACTCAAAAAAGCATCTGGCATTTTAAAATATAATTAAATTCACAGTGGCACTCTGTAAAAACCAACACTTGACATTTCAGTAGTCAATTTATCACTGAGCCTTACAGCAAGATAATCTTAAACTATTCCTGCTACATAGCTGATGAGAAAATAGATATCTGCAATTACTAGAAAATAGTCCATATTTTCCAGCTGAAATGAGATGTCATTGTAGAAAATTACAGATACATTTACTGATATCTATGTATCTAGATAGATACATTGAAGAGTGTTATCTTTCTTTAAGTTCACCAATTTGCCATTGTGAAACTACTACTTAGTCTAAACAAATAGTACATTTCATTAACAGAAAATAATGAACAGGTTTGTGCACACTAAAATTATTTAATTTTTAGGTAAAGGAAAAACCAGCTCTAACATTACTGACACATCCTGCTTATGATAGTCTTGATTGTAAAAATCTCAGAAATTACCTTTAATAAATAATGAAACTAGCCAACATTTAAGTTGTCATTTCATGCTTGTCATAAAGATGAACAGATGTTCCACTAATTTGTCATCAATGTACTCTTAGAATCATTTAATTACTAATGCACATTAAGGTTTTATACTGGGGAATGCTAGGAATGAATTTGGTGATTAGTAAATTATACTACATTCTATAGAAAAATGCACAATATGTCACACATTAAAATCAAAATAGTAAAGTCTGAGTAGAAAAATTCCCTTTATTTGACATGCTTGGTTGAACTAACATTGAAATGTAAAATGGTTCCTTTTCATACAGGTTTCAAAAAATAATTTGTTTAAAAAACAGTTCATAAATTTAGGGTCTATAATTATAGCACTTCCAGTTTACTTTTTGTTAAATTTTCCAATGTCCAGGTTGAATATTTAAATGAACGCCAAATAATCAACCAGTGCACCATGGAATCATACCTCATATTACTGACTGAATCTTATGGACATATAGATAATTATATTTGTTTTTGGCTTCTTCATTTAAAACTGTATTATATAAATGTGGGCTTTAAATATGACAGAAATTACCTTGGAAACCATAATGTAAGTATTTCTTTGTCTTAACTGAATTGATAAGGAAAATAAGATTTATCTTTCATTATTGCAAAGACTATACATATGAACCTGAAAATTTCTGTCTCAAAGAATATGTTACTAATAACTGCTGGGTTTTTTTGTCCATAATTAATACAGTTTTCTTAAGATTAAAGATTGTTACATAACTCTGAAGAATGTGGATTAAATACCAAGTTCAATTTCTTTTTTGATCAGCACTGAGTATGGAGCATCAATGTATGTGTTGCAGTAAGTTCCATGCTCTGATACATACTTTGGGGATTATAACTTACTTGTGAAGATATTAGAATTTTAATGTAATATGCTACATTATTTTAGAGTAAGAGAGTTTATCATTTTAATCCTTCTTCTCCAAGTCATTGAAACTGTGGAAGAGAAATGGTAAGGCAAATTTATAGTATTGAATTGATGACTCATTTCTGATGTCCTTGTCTTTACTTTATAATAATAACTGAAGAGATATCATTTTTTTCAGATCTTATAATTTCCAACAACTGTTCTGCGGGTTATTTATATAGTAGAGGTTTATTTAACATCAGCCTTATGAGAAAGACATTCTCATGTAGAACATCTGGGAACTCTACCACTTTTTCATTAAATATGAAACTGCCCTAAATTTAAAAATTTATTTTAAAATAAAAACCTCCCTGGTAAGATTTTTATACTACACATTGTTCCATACTCATGGTGACTTTATCTGCCACATTTTCCTACTTCCTGGCAGCCATTTCAGTGTCACTGTCAAATTCTGTGAGTCAAGAGAAGGCATTTCTGTGTAACTGGAGAAAGATTATTATTGGGCAAAAAATGAGTCTGGGGAGATAAATAGATACCAGGTCGTGCATTGTAGATTTTTTTTTTTGTCTGAGAACCATGAGAAACCACCAATTTATTTCTAAGACAGTGACAAAATCGTATTTGTGCTTTACTGTACTCTCTGGCAGCCTAGGATAGATTCATTAGCAAGGGGCAGTGATAAAGTTCCATTTGAATATGCTTTTCACTCTCTAAAAACAAATACTGGCCTACCAATGACTTGATTTAAGCTTAGTAAAACTCATTTTGGACTTCTGACCTCCAGACAGAACACTATCTTATTTCTATGACAGCAAATTTGTGTTGTTTCAAGACACCAAGTTTCTGATAATTTGTTTCATTGATCCTAAGAAACTAGTATCATCACTCTAGTATTAACTTGGATTTGCATTTTGCGGTGTTATGATTTTTCTTCAAATAAAGTAGCCTAAATGACAACAAAATTGATTTATGAGTAGTCTCTAGAGCAAAAATTGATAAACTGAAAACTGCATGAAAAGGTGATATGGATATATTATCTGTTTTAATTATTCCCTTTATTATCTGGAGAAGAAAATAAAAAGAAATGAAAATAAGAAAGTGAAAATACATAGAACAAACTAACAAACTCATTCAGTTTTTTTATACCAATCAGAAGTATTTTAGGCAAGATGAGAAAAAGACCAACAATGTTTTGAATACCTACTAGGTAAAACTATCACTTGAAAAAAAGAATGAATGCAGACAGAGGGTCCAGATGTTTCCTCATTCCCTCACTTCTTGTCCTTCTAGGGTACTGTCAGTAGACTACCATCAGTTGTCTGTTCTTTCTTGGATGGCCACAGTTGCAGACAGTCATCCTGCCCATGATGGTGCCCTTCACGGCCCTCAACCAATGATCCATGCACTCTCCATCAACCCAGCTCAGGACAGCTCTAGAGGAAGGTTCCAGCTTCCGTGCTCACCATGGCCTTGACTTAGAAGTAAATCGCAGCTCAACATATTTTTCCCTCTCTTATTTACACCTTCTCCCTCTACAGATGCACATCTATATTTCAAGGACTTCCCATAATAAATACTCTACACACTGAATACCCTCTCAGGGGCTGTTCCCCAGGGATTCCAACTATTTTTAGAGTGAGGCAAATGAAAGGGTAAAAAGCTTTAACTAATTTACACAGTCAACCTTGTAGGTCAGTATATCTGCCCCTGAGTTCACGCTTATTCTGATACCCTGAGCTTCTCACACTGGGCTATATGTCAAGTCAAAGTCACAGGACAAATATTCCTGAGTCAATTTTGCCCAATTACTACAGTTTTCAAACACTATATTAAAAAGATGCGAGTTGAATGAAAAATTCAATGAGTTCTTAAGATAAAGGATGACCTTTTGTAAAATAAACTCTTACTTACACCAAGCTGCTTTATCACAAGCACCAGAGTGCCTGGGTTTGCATACATATTTTGCCAGTTTCTAACTACAGGATCTTGATCAACTTGGTCACTGTTTTGTGCCTCAGCTTCTCCATATAAAAATGAGAACATAAACTATATATGCTGTTGGGATACTGAGGAAGGTTAAACTAAATAGTTCATGTGAAGTTCTTTGAAAAATATTTGGTACATGTCAAGTGTTAGATAAGCATGTACAATATTATTAAAGCCCAAGGATAAGTCCCTTTGTGCTTAGAATACTTAATTAAATAATTAAGTAATATATCTGAATATATTACATGTCAACATAATGCACTTCCTCTGTGCCTTGATTTCAATTTGTAACTTCACATTAATAATTTTCTGTCCTCTTCAATGTCCCCCTGCTACTCTAAAATCCAACTTGAATTTAATAACAAATATACCTTTAATCGTTCTTATCATATAATAAATCAAGTCCAAACTCTGCAGGTTGCTGTCCAGTGACATCTATGGACACACCTTGCCCACTTTTCCAGTCATTTTCTGAATTTTCCCCTATGATGGAGGCCATGCAAACTCCTGACCTCTTCCTTTCTCCAAGGGTGCGCTTGCTTAAGTTAGCTGGGAAAGCCTCTGTCCACCCTTGTTTATCAGTGTTAAGCCCCAATATCTTTGGGAAGTTGTTCTGCCTTGCCCCCTTCTGCCAATCTCTGTCCAGCTAGCATGTATTGTCTGGAACAATCACATTCCTTGCTGTCAATCACTGCATTTTGGTCAAGAGGCACATGTCTATACAAATAGACTGAGTATGCCTTAAGGATAGGACATTTGTGTTCCTTCCCTTTATGTGTGAAGGAGTATAATGATCATCTGTAGAGCAGACATTCAATAGCTATTTCTTTTTTAAAATATTTTTTTAGTTGTAGATGGACACAATATCTTCATTTCATTTATTTTTATGTGGTGTTGAGGATAGAAACCAGTGCCCCACATGTGCAAGGCAAGTGCTGTGCCACTGAGCCACAACTCTAGCTCTCAATAGCTCTTTCTATTGAATGGTAGCATTTACATAATAATGATTTTTGTTATTTGTTTTAACTGAGAAAAACTATCAGCTATGAAGAAAGGAAATTTCCCTCTTTAGTGCGAAGAATTAAATCTCTCAATTTATGTAGGAATTTGATTATTCTACCATGCTGGCTGAATATTTGAGTATATAATTACCATAAACAAATCCAGATAGTGAAAATGTAGGGAAGCATGACCAATTCTTTTTTATTGAAATGCATACTTTAATTCCATAAAAATTATTTCAATATGTAATAAATGATTCAAATGAATCTACATTGATTCAACAAGAAAATCTTCTATTTGGGTATTAAAACTGAGTTGAAACAAGGTTTTATGTGCATTTGTGTAGAGTGTTTTAGGATAATAGGACAGAAGAAAATGAAACAGAAGAAACTAAACTATACAAAAAAAAAAAAACTGAGGTAAATGAAATATAGGGGGTTATGGGTGGAGGATATTAGAACATGCTTCACTTGGAGGAAGGCCAGAAGTGGACACTGAAGGAGTTTCTGTACAGTTTCCTTGGTGAATAACTTGGTCTTAAACACAAACAAGTTAGGTTCCAGAAGAGTCAGGGGAGGGGTGTTGAATTAACTGCTTTGGGGAATACTTAGAATTGAGCATTACAAGATGGGAGGGGCAAGGCAAACCCACAAACCTTAGGACATTATACTCCTGGCAGAGGACAGTCTAGGCTTAAGGATGTTCTTCAGCTTCAGCTGTCCTATTTTGGAGACAGTGTAGGGAAGATTATCGCCAATCATCTCCAACTAGCTCCTTCAGAAATGCAATTTGAAACCAGTACTCCCAGGGTGCCCAGGGTTCCTGGCTTGCTAGCTGCAGGTAACAGTGAGGATCTGGGTTCAGAGTTACCAGGGTCTCTTCTTGTACTTCTCCTGCTCTGGCTTTCCCACCAGCATCCCTTTCCTTCTTTGTTATTTCTGAGCAGGAACTGATACAAATGGAATACCAGACTCCTGTGAAATGTGGTAGCTATTTATAAAGTGATAATAATCCTAATTCCCTGTAAAGGTTTGAGGATTAAGAGATAAAAGTGAATCTTATGCATGGCATATAACCATTTGCCAAAAATTGTTGTTGTTGTAAGTGAAGGAAAACACTGTAAATAATTATAGATAGGTTTAGTTCATATCTACAATACACACGTGAGTGAATCTTGCAAATTGAACCACTGAAAGGAATTTCTTTATACTTCTGTGGAAGAAAAATTATGAAAAAATATTGACATCAACCAAAAGATTGCTAGATGGTAAGAAGAATTACAAAGATGGTTTCCCCAATGTTGTGTCTTCTCGAATCAAACATTAATTTAGATATTGCTGCAAAGAGGTTTTTCCTGTATAATGCATTTAAGTTAGCTGTTATTAAAATATCAAAATTATCCATAGGGCCCTAATCTAATTACACAAACCATTAAAAGGAGAGAATTTTCTCCATCTAGTAACAGCAAAAGAAAGCAGAAATATCCAAAGGAGGAGATGGACTTGAGTGTCATTGCTGGTTTGAGGCTGGAAAAGAGTTCATGAAATGGAGTCTAGAAGTCTCTGGAAGTTGAGAGTAACCACCAGGCCACAGCCAGCCAGGAAATGGGGACTTCAGTCCTACGACCACGCAGAACTAAACTGTCCATGAGTGACTTGAAAGGGCTTGGATGGAGAGTCTTCCCCAGAGCTTCCAGATAGAAGACTAGCCTAATCCTAGGCTGAAAATTCTCCTGAACCACACTGGCTTACTGATCCATGGGATTATGAGCCAATACACAGACATTGTTTTAAGTTTGACATCTTTAATGGACAGCCAGACTGTGTTTATTCTATGGAGTTTCTGTGTCTTCTATTTTCCTTCAGCCATTATGCAGCTCTGTAAACTGTAACAGATGAATTTTTTAAAAATATTGTCCATAGATACGTAGACAAATTTATCCAAATTCCCCTCTGTCCTGTGGAATAAACCAGTATTTCATCTATTTGCAAATTCATGTCAGCATTGCTTATATGTCAATGTATGAGACGTACACCTCTGAATAGTTTTTAACTTTTACTAGTTCCCTCACTAAATAGTTAAATAAAATCTGTGACAAGGTTTCATCTTATATTTGTATATGATCATGATTTATCTTTTTTTATTTTTTTTTCTTTTGAAGTTTGTCATTTAATAGGGATTCATTCAGGAATTTTTAAGATTAACAGAGCAGGGACAAATATTCATGCCATCTTATTCCTCACCAAACCCCTGAGCCTGGTAATAAGGATTTCTATTTGAAATGAGGAAAAACAAAAACAAAAACAAACAAACAGAAAAACAACTCAGGCACACCAAAAAAGTTACTGAAAATTATAGTGTTGGACTCTTGGAGTCAAGGATTTAACATACTGAAATCTAGGGGTATTACTGTTTTCATTCTGTCATATGACTTTCTTATGTAAAATCGAGTTCATCTCCTCAGACCCTCATCCAACACCTTCTTCTTACATCCTTAGTCTTTTCTTGCAGCCAATAATTCCTGATCATTTCCCCTTTCCCATACCCAGCTGGTCATCAGATGCTCTGAGGTCAACTTCTGCACTCTTTCTGCAGCCTCTCCCTCTTTCTCCCACTATTCTCATTTCTTCTCACACTAGTTGCAGCCCAAAAGGCAAAGAGGATCCGATCCAAGTTTTGGATGCCTGGCACTTTTATTTTTTGGAGGGCAATTTTTAGGGAAAAAATAGTAACACACTATGAGTGAAAAATTAAACATTTATCCAGGATAAGAAAGGAAAACACAAGAAACTGATGATCTTGGAGCTTCATCTTCCTTTGTTTTGAGATCTCTTAGGTCAATTTCATATGAATTTTTATAAAAGTAATTCCTAAGTATAACTTGGCACCCCTGCCATTCTAAACTCCCTGAAGTTCCAAGTATTCATAAGGGATGAGAATGAGGAACTCTAAACCTCAGACTTCCTTAGCTTTAGAGTCTTAGAGGCCCAATCAATTCTTTCCACTTTATTAGTGAAGGAGATAAATTATGCAATGAGAAGTTTAAAAAATTATTCAGAGCTTTTAGAGATGGCGAAAGGTTCAAAGCTGGAAGATTTTAAACATTCAGCCAACTAAAGTGCAATCCAACCTCCTCAATAAATCTTTCAGGGCATCTCTGCTTTTGCAAGGATCCCAAGGTGAAATAGAAGCAGCTGACCTACGCATTAACAGTTTGAAAACCACTGATCTAGTTCAACTCTCTGAAAAGTGGCCTGATCCACTGTCTCTGAGGACTGAAGCTCTCAAAGGGCAATGGAGTCCTCCAACATTTCCTGGGCACCAGGGTCTATTCAGTGATAAGTGCAGAAACTATAAAAACTGCAGGTGAAAGGACTCTGATTAAAGTCTGAAACTGCTGCAACGGCTTTTCTCTCATCAGCCACTATATTGCTCTTGATTTAAGTAAAGCAATTACCCTGATGAGGATCATCATGGCATAGAAAATGGCCTGATTCTCAAAGGAAATGAACAAATGAGCGTCAAACATAGAAAGAGTCACACAGGACCAGAAAACAAGAATGTCCAATGGCCACACCCAAATGAAGGTCTCACTAAGTCCTTAGCTGGAAGGAATTATACTTAAACCTCAGGACCACACTACAAACATATATGAACACTATTTGTAATTTATTGCTTATATTATGATTAAATACTATTAAATTCAGTACATGCAATCCACTTTAAAGTGTGAATTTTGTCATTCTTTATTACACATTGGGTTTACAAAGTCCATCACTAAAAGCACTGTTTCAGAGTCTTTGAATCTCTATTCTGTTAATGAGAAAATTCCTTAAAAGTGGGAAAGTGACATGAAGAAACCAGATTCTATGAGACAGAATGAGAAACTCAGCTAAAAGCATTGAGTTCATTTTCTTACCCTAAATGAAATGCAGGTTAAAGGGTCTACTGTCCATCTAAAATGATGAGAATAAATCTTCCTGCCATTTAATGGCACAGTCACACAGTCCTGAAATAGCAATCCATAGATAGAACCTGTGGTAACTTTGTTAATGTGTGTACACCTGGCAAGTCTCTGGGAAATAAATATATTGCTGCATAAAGGATGTTCTTCCCTTTGAAACTAAGGTATGGCATTAAAATACAGCTGAATAAAAACTAACTTTATGTCAGGATAAAATAGGGAATGATTCAGTACTAAACACAATGGACATTGTAAATATGCACTTCTTTATTTATTCGCTCTATCGAAATACACAGTTTTTTTGTTGTTTGTTTTTTAATGACCACTGAGTGGTCCCCTGTTTGTGTCTTCAAATACACTCTGTATCACCAACCGCCCTGGTCCTTGTGGGTTCCAATAATCTTTCATTGTTCTCTCTTTCAGATCTCAGAGTGTCTAGTTTGCTGTACTTTGCTAGCCTGAAAAACTGTATTATTTTATGGTTTCCCTATACCTTTGTAATCAGTACTTTTATCAAATTCTTTGGTGCTCTCCCTCTTCATGACCTGGACCCTGATTGTAATATTTACTGGACCTTATTGGCATATTTATTATCATTACCCCTACAGGTATATTGCTTATGAACTGCCTCAGAGTTGTTCAGCACCCAACACACAATTTGTCTTTATCAGCAAAGCTTTTAGAAATGTATTTATTTCTGATTTGTTTTGAAAATACGTTTAAGGTTATAGGTTAGATCACTTAAGAAACGATGTAAGGAAATCTAGTACTATTTTTCTGAACTTCAGTATTTATGTAGGTTTTTTCCCATAAAAATTATTACCAATCTTTCTTTCCAAACCATGGACTAAATGTTACTAAATTTTACTCTTGCCATAGTGTGTAGACTGAGACATTGCTGCCTACTGGCTAAATTTTGGAGGTAATGCCTTCTGCTTGGTAGCTTAAATCCACCAAGATACTTGTATTTGTGCCATCATACTGTCTGCCTTCAGGCTAAGGGACTATGCATTAGTGAGCATTGCTTATCAGAAGAGAAAAACTTATCCCAAAATTTCCTTTCAGAGAGTTAAAACAGAATATGCTTGGGTGGACAACTGCTAAAACATTATACAACAAAAGTGAGCAATGGAGTTAATAATCTGGGAATATGGAATACTGACACTACCTAACTGTATTTGGATGACTAAATTAAAGCCACACTGATGCTGCTATTACAGCTATGCATTCACTGAAGTCAATATCAAGACATGTTTATCCAATATCAAGACATGTTTACACCATTTCACCACATGTTACCATCACCATATGCCAAATGGCAAACTTCTAGTGTCAAGATGCATTATTCATTGATTTATCCTTTTTCAGTTCAAAAAGTTCCTAAAAGAGAATTGGATCAAATTCAAAATGTGATCCTCCTGGAGAAAAAAGAAAGAAAAAAGGAAGAAGTGGAAGTAAACAACATTAAGAAAAACTCAAGTAAAGTGACAAATCACAGCAAATAGCAGACAATTTATTTGAGAAAGAGCACAATTCGATTTGCTAAATTATTTTATTTAGCAATCTGAATGATCTCTTTGGATGATCACTCAAACTTTGCTAAATGGAAAACTGAACTGCTTCTAACATCAAATTTTACAGTGAAAGAAGATGTGAATTAAACTGACTTCGAGCGTACTGCATGAAAAGATGAATTGCCAGCTTAGATAGATCTCCCTGTAGCCTTATTTCAAGTACAATATTTTCCTTAAGAGGAATTACGTAAGTGTGCAAATTAAATAGTAATTGATTATTTCTTGATCCCTCAAAATTCTAAATGTTGCAAAGGCTAAAAAGATTATACAAAGAGAAAGATCGAGTTTTATCAAAGACATCAGCTGTGGATGAGAATGGGTTTTATCATTTTAGACTAAATTTAGTAAAACCTTGAAATTTTGGCTTGCTTTCTTCCTTCATGCATGTATGCATTTTAGTAGTTACAGAAATTCTCTTATGTGCAAAGTTTATCCCAGGAAGTGAGGATTAAATATTGAAATCTCCCTATTGTCAAGGAAGAGAAAAGTAATCAGAGAATTTCACCTGAGTAACTGTAATGACCAGTATTTGAAAAAGCACTTGGTCACTGGTCCAGAAGCACAGGCCAGGATCCTTGATCCCAGTCTTGAGAATCCTGGAAACTGAGTTCTTGGCTGAGTCTGAAAGATGGTTAGCAGTTATCTAGGTGAACAGGGTGGGTCTTAAGTGAAAGAGCTTCCCAGGAGAGGTGGAAGCCTAGATTAAGGAGCACCTGACCATTTCAGGTGGACCAATAAATTGAATGGGTGGAAGCAAACATGAGGTTTGAGAAATGACATTATTGATATAAAGTAAGATCAGGAAAGAGGTTTTAGAATGTTGCACTGAAAAAAAATGTGTCTTATCTGTACTTGGTCCTAACACCTGTTAGGAAAGAGACAGCTGTGATTTGGAATCCATCCTAACTTTGAGTCCAGTGGTAAGAGTGAGGAAGGTTGTAGCAATGGTCAGCAGTAGAGAAAGAGGAATTGCACAGCACTGGAAATGAATGGGAATTTATAATTTGGGGAAAGATGAGGAGAGGGCAAAAATATCAGAAGGAGAAACATGAAGGGGAGAGACAAATTATAAGAAAAGGGATTTTTAATTGCTTCGCTGTGTGGAAAATACTCTTATAATCCTCTAAAAATATTCAGTACTACCATAAAGGCAAAGAGATAAATGGATTTGTGGTGTCTTTTTTTTTTTTTTTTTTTTTTTTTTGTATTTGTGGTAATCAGAGTCCAAGCTCTACATCTGTTATAATATGAGGGTAGAGATGGACAAGATGGCCTGTCTGAGGCAGGAGAATTGTGAGTTCAAAGCCAGCCTCAGCAATTTATTGAGGTCCTAAGCAACTTAGTGAAAACTTGTCTCTAAATAAAATATCTTTAAAAAGGGTTGGAGATGTGGTTCAGGGGGTAAGCATTCCTGGGTTCAAAAAGAAAAAGGAAAATAAATGCATGGTACCAAAAAGTAAAAGAAAAAGGAAATAATTTGATGTTAACTTTTATAACTAGAAGAGAATTTGAAAGCATAAAAGTTAGGGCAGGCATACCACTTCAATAAGAAAATTGAGAACTTAATTGAATCAGCTGAAATATATAAGTCCCTTCTCTCTCTATAAATTCTGCCTGGAAGAAAAGTAGGTCTAAATTTAAATTATCAGTCTTAATAACTAATTAATGAAGAAGCTTGAAATAAAGGCTATCTGTTGACTTGGGTGCTTAGAAGAGAAGCCTGAAGCTAACCATTCCTTCTTGTTAATCAGCAGAGAGGTTAATGGATATAAGATTGCATCCCTGTGATCAGGCATTTAAGTGACATTTTTCAACCTATTCTGAATCTTGTCATCATAGATTTTTTTTTTTTTTTTTTTTTTTTTGCTAAAAATCTATGTGCTACAAAGGTCAAAGAGACTTTCTCTAACCTTGGAAGGACTCCTTTTAATAAGTTCAAAGGTTCTGAACCATGAATCGAATCTGAGATTAGTAATGCTTGTGAAAGGAAGTACCTTTGCTCCTTAAAGGCTTAAAATAGAGTTAATTATAAGAGGTGGGTTTTAACTATGAATCCTAGAAACATGGACATCATTAATCAAGCTCTGTTTTTAAAAAAAACTGTAAGTATTTTATTAAAATTTCAACAAATTCCACAGGTTCCTGCAATCACTTCCACTCCTTACCTTCCTGTCTTAGTTTGGGTTACCCTAAACAAAATGCCATAGACAGGTTGGCTTAAACAATAGAAGTTTATTTTCAGAGTTCTGGAGGCTGGAAAGCCCCAGTCAGGGTCCCAGCAGCACTAGGTTCTGGTGATGGATCTCTGCTGACTTGCAAAGGCTGCCTTCTGACTGTGTCCTCCCACGGTGAAAGAGACGGAGACCAAGCTCTGTGGTGTAAATAAGGGTGCCAATCCCATCATGAGGGCCCCACCCAGTTAATCATCAAAACCTAACTAGTACCTGAAGGTCCCATTTCCAAACATCACCCTTTTGGAGATTCAGGCTTCAAGATGTGAATTTTGGGGAACAGAATTCTGTCCATGGCATCCCTTCTGTGCTGTGACCGCCTTCTCTTCCCTTCCTGCAGATGAGGAGGATGGTCTCCCATCCCAGGTCACCCTCTCACCTTGAACACTGGCTCTAAGGAGACCTCCCTGCCAAGAGACATCATTGTGATGAATTCCCTCTTTTTCTCCTCTGTTTTCTCATTTGCTCTGGGTCAGTCTCATGGACACACACAATACTGTGACTGTTATCTCTAAAATAAACACACAAACAAAATAAGAGCTGTGGATTGTTTGGAGCTGCCATTCCCCTCCACTCCCTGTCTCACTTCTTCACTCCCTCCCTGTCTGTGCTCATGTCTCTTCCTCCTTTTTTCCCCTTTATCTCATTTCAGAAAAATAACACTATGATTCAAAATTCATACAAAATAGAAAAGTACAGACAGGTCTTGCTTCTGTCATGTCTCCTCAAATATCGAACCATTTTATTAGATTCTAATTGTGAATTTCCTGCTCTTTCCTTATGTGAAAGTAAGCATATCAA
Organism: Sciurus vulgaris; assembly: GCF_902686455.1. Lineage (NCBI taxonomy): Eukaryota > Metazoa > Chordata > Mammalia > Rodentia > Sciuridae > Sciurus > Sciurus vulgaris. Next base: position 85,267,606 of record NC_136464.1, read on the forward strand.
AAAGGTTGTTTTGCGTTCGACTTGCTATTAATCAAAGGCATAACCTGAAGATTTTTCCTCTGTCAGGATGTACATATTTTTAGTGGCTACATGCTATCATAGATTAAACCTTTCCTTTTCTACTGGACCTGTCAGTTACTCTCATTATAAATAATAACAAAATTAGCTTTTGGAATATGTGGCATTTCATATTTGTGCAGGTGTATGAGTAGGCTGAATTCCCAGAGTAAAACCTCGGTTCAAAGAGTAAATTTGTCTGTTATTTTATGCATTATTGCCCAAGTTCTTCCATGGGAGTCATACCATTTTCTAATTCTGCAAGCAACATATGAAAATATTTTCCCCTAAAACCTTGACAACTGAGTGCATTGAATATGTTACATAGACCAATACAAGAAAAAAATTCTATTTTCAGGGTTAATTGGTGTTTTTATTACTACATGTGACATTGTGAAACTTTCTAAGTGATTAACTATATATACATATAGTTATATAAATAAGTATGGATGATGGAGTTACATAATAATATATTATATATACTATATATAGTTTTTTATATATAGTTATATAGATAAGTATGGATGATGTAGAAACACACATAGATGTACATGTATTTTTCTGTTTTCATATGAATTAGTTGTTCCTCTTCTTAATTTCTTTTAGCATTTTATATACTAAAGAGATTATTCTAGTGGGGCATGGTGGTGTAACTTTTTAACACCAGTGGCTCAGGAGACTGAGGCAGCGGGATCACAAGTTCAAAGATAGCTTCAGTAATTTAGCAAGGCCCTAAGCAACTTAGTGAGACCCTGCCTCAAAATAAAATGTAAAAGGAAAGGGCTATGGATATGGCTTAGGGATTAAGTGCCCCTGGGTTTAATCCCTAGTATGTATAAATAAATAAATAAATAAATGATTCTATTATCCATGGTATAAATTGCATCTCCATTTCCTTTTAAGACATTTAATTAAAAATTTTCCCTTACACATTAATAAAATATACATTGTCAAGATCAAACATGAAATTGATGTAGCTAATTGAAGTATCAATTTTCATTTGTTGTTTCTGGGGGTCATGCAAAAAACTTTCAAGCAGGAAAGAGTGATAAAGTAGCAGTTTTCAAAATGATTGATCACTCCTCCTTGAAATTCTCTTTACATGACTTCTTGGATAACAAACATACTGTTTCTATGTTGAATTCTAAACCTTATATCTTGAACTCTTTTGTGAAGGCCAGGCTCATTTACCAAACAGTTATATCTACACATGAATACCTTAAAGGAATCTTAAATGTAAAATAAAATCTCTTGGCTGTACCTTCAAAATATATCTTAATTCTGACACTTCTCACCACGCACACCCCTATTACTGTTCTGGTTGGATTTGGAATGCCTACCCAAGTCTCATGTGTTAAGGCTTGTGAACTAATGCAGCAAAGTTCACAGGCAGGGCTTTGGGAAGTGACTGGATCACAAGGGCTCTGACCTCACCAGTGGATTATTCCACTGTGGGCTGAATGGACTGCTGGGAGGTGGTGGAAACTGTAGGTGGCAGGGTGTGGTTGGAGGCAATGGTTCAAAGGGGGGTTGATTTAGAATGGTATTTCTAGTCTCTCTCTCTCTCTCTCTCTCTCTCTCTCTATCTATCTATCTATCTCTCCATGCTTACTTGATGCCATGCTGTGAAGTGAGCAGTTTTCCCTTTTTCCCATGATTCTACCTCACCTTAGGTCCAAAGCAATGAATCTTCTGACCACTTCCTGAATACTTGGAACCATAAACCCAAATATGTTTTCCCCATTAAGTTGTTTATTTCAGGTATTTTGGATACAGCAAGGAAAAGTAGACTCACCCTCTCTCAGACATCGATGATCCCCTCCCATATCACTGCAATGACTCCTAACTGATCTCCCTTGATGAGACAGGCACCCCTCCTCTATCTACTCACCATGTCAGAGTAATTCTTCTGAAATGTCAGTGAGGTCATGTGGTTCTGTGTAATGCTGCCCCCTTTCACTCTGAGTAGAAGCCAAAGTCCTTGTAATCATTTGTAAGGTTATACATCAACTCCTGATTTCTCATGTGCTCTTAACTGCATACTCTAAATATGCTAGTAGTTTCCTTGATGTCACTCAACGGTGCCCACTCTGCACATGCTTGTTTGGGCCTTGAACTTGAAGTCTTTGCTGTCTTTATATAGTTCATTTATTCATTTTTGTTTCTGTCACTTTGGTAGGACGTATTTTCCAGGAGGGCAAATGGGTCTGTTTTATTTATTATCATATACCTTGTGGCTAGTAGTCACACAATGCACTCAGAATTGCTATAGTTTGGATTATTGTCTCACAAAGGTCCTTGTTTTAAAGACTTGTTACACAGCCTGTGGCATTACTGGGAGGCTGTAAGATCTTTAAGAGGTAGAGCCTAGTGGGAGGTCTTCAGGTCATTGGAAAGAGAATACCAGGAACCCAACCATTTCCTCTTCCTTTGTTATACTTCCAGGTCATTGGGTGAGTGGTTTTGTTCCTGCCATGATGTGCTGTCTTACCCCAGACCCAAAGTAATGGGCCAATGAATCATGAACTGAAATGCCCAACACTGTGAGGAAATAAAGCTTTATTCTTTGCAAGTTATCTCAGGTATTTGTTGAAGAAACAGAAAGCTTACCATTCCAGGAACTATTTGTTAGTGATAAGGAATATTCTTTTTTATGGAATAGATTTTAGACTTAAATAAGGTAATTCAAGTAGATCTACTTTGAAACAAAAAGCCAAATGTCAGTTTTGCCTTTACAATAGTTGATGGGAACTTCCATCAAGATAAACAAGACATGATCCTGCTCAAACTAAAATGGAGATATTTGGCAAAATAAATGCACATTTACGGAGGAGTACTGAAGAAGTTAAAAGTCATTGATTCCCAGGCCATATGCTAAACAGTCATTATTTACATACTTTCAACCTATTTCAGAATCACCGCTAGCCCTTTATGTTACAGTGAGATTTAGTTGTATGACCCTTTATGACCCACAACAGCTAGGATTCTTATTGGTGTTGGAGCAGGAACCTACAGAGTTTACATTAGTTTACATTAGAACTGCAAGAGTGAGGGACACTTTCCTATTCTTTAACCATGTTTGCTAAACATAGAACGCCAAAATTTTTTATGTGTGATAATGATCCTAACTAAAAGACTCCATATTTTCAGATTTGACACATGAGAATTTGGCCCTGTGGTAAAGTAGAATCTCATTTATCATAAGAAGTGACATATGAGACTTTGGAAAAGCTCCCAAGTCCTCTTGGAACCTCTTTTCCAACAGAAACGGCATTCCTGATTCCCATCACATTTGTCAAAGCATCAGAGTGTATACTACCAATGAACTTCAGCAGGAGTACATAATACGTCACTTACAAAACACACTTTACATGGACTGATATGAACAGTTTGCAAGTAAAAGGATGAAAAATTGCTATACCATATCCTGTGTCAATATGGTGATGAAGTGCAGATCATACGCTATACTGTCTTTCTTTGCTCACCAGTCAGCCAACTCTACAGGCTCTACAAGTGGACTCCAAAGAAACTCTAGGAGCAGAAATGGTGAGTGGGGGACACCCTGGATCCCTGAGTCATTGCATGGAAAAGAGCTACTGAGGAGAGTCACCAGTCATGACATGAATGAGAAATACACATTAATTATCCTAAGTCATTGCAATTTGTGAGCTAAGCCTGGCCTACTCTAACTAACACAGTAGCCATTATTAACATTATATATACTGAAATAAGACTTAGGAAGATTCACCTAAGATATTAAGTGGTAGGACTGAGATTTGAATTGAGAGTACTAAAACTCAGAGCATTTTTTCTCACATATTACCCAATACTATAACCTTTTTTATATAAATTTGTGAAAGTTTGGTGCTACATTTTTGGTAAACCAGGAGGAAATTATAACTTACATTTTGAGATATGTTGATCTTGTTCATAAAGCCCTGTAGCTAAGCAGTATGGTAACATGCATTGCTAAAGGTTATGTGCATTTTACTTAAAAAGTAACAGTTGCTTTGATGGATTCAGTGATCTGAAATTTGAATATTCTATTATAAGTCTGATAATACCTTCCAATCAATTTTTCTCATTGGGGTCTAATATGTCTTATAGGAAAGTACAAGAGCTGAGTAGTCAGAACTACCTGGACCAGGACATGGTCTGTAGGACCTTGAATAAGGCAAACACACTCTCTGAATATTTATTATTATTATTATTGTTGTTGTTGTTGTTATTCATCTCCAAAAGACAGATAAAATCAAGAGTTTTTCAGGATGAGTCTAAATATTCAAAATAATGATGGAAACTTGAATAAATTTCTTGGTATTCAGTACATGGCTATCTGTTTATTAAATCCAGAACTACTTAATGCCTACTTTGTGCCAGACATTAATTATGACATTGGAGATACAATTAACAAAACACACAAAAATCCCTGCCTATTTGCATTCAATATATTCTATTATTATATTTTTTCCAGAAATCTACAGTAAAATAAACTACTATTTAGTAATTTCCTGTTCTAACTAACACAGTAACAGGAACAAAATTTATACTCCCATGTAAGATTTATACTCCCATGTAAGACAATAAGAACAATCAAACAGGAAAATTATATTAGACAATGGTTTGGAAAACACTGAGCATCAGATAGCAATGGATAGTGATCTCTAAGACATCAAGAATGAATGAGATGAGTCTTGCAATTGTCCCAGCTTACTACCTTGAAAGAAGCTTTAGGCAGAGGAAGAAATTCAGGTGGCTTTGGTGCACTGAAGAGACAGAGAGGAGAGTCTGGGAGACTCACGCAACTATTCACTGGACAAACTACTAGAGAAAAGGAAATGCATAGAAAGAATCTGCAGGAATCTGCAAAGAAGTCCCCCTGATTATTGACCAGAGTTCTGATCACATGTGGAGAAACAATCAAAAGATCAGGGAAGAACCATTCCCAAAGATTAGAGATTCAGACCTCATAAAAAACTAAAATAATGAGTTCTTTCACTTAAGAGTTTTGAAAAATCCATCATTCATGGAGCCTTATGTATTGGAAGCTTGGTCTCCAAGGTGGCAGTGATGAGGTCATGGAAGTTTTAAGAGGTGGGTCCTTTATCCATTCATCAATTGAAGGGTATCTAGGTTGGTTTCACAATCTGGCTATTGTGAACTGAGCAGCTATGAACATTGATGTGGCTGTATCTCTGTAGTATGATGGTTTTAAGTCCTTTGGGTATAGGCCAAGAGTGGAATAACTGGGTCAAATGGTGATTCCATTCCAAGTTTTCTAAGGAATCTCCACACTGATACAATGGAATATTACTCAGCCATAAAAAATAATAAAATTATGGCATTTTCAGGCATATGGATGAAATTGGAGAATATCATGCTAAGTGAGATAAGCCAATCTCAAAAACCCAAAGGATGAATGATCTCGCTGATAAGCAAATGATGACACATAATGGGGGGTGAGAGGGGGGCAAGAATGGAGGAAGGAGGGGCTGTATAGAGGGAAAAGAGGGGTGGGAGGGGTGAGGGGGAAGGAAAAAGATTAACAGATTGAATCAAAACTATTACCCTAGGTAAATGTATGATTACACAAATGGTATACCTCTACTTCATGTACAGAGAAACAAGATGTATCCCATTTGTTTACAATTCAAATAAATTAAAAAAAAAAGGTGTGTCCTAGTAGAAGTTGCTTTAGGCCTTGGAGGTACCACCCTCAGAAAGGATTCTTGCTGATCTCATGGAGTGATTTAGTTCTTGCAAGAACAGGTAGTGGTTCACCTAATGGGTGATCTCTACCTAATATATGCCTTCTCCTGCATGTGGCCATGTGCAACTTCACTTCTCTGCCTTGTTGTGGCACAACTGAAGGAGACTTCACAAAGGTTGAGCACACTGAAAAGGCCAATGTTGGACCTTACTCCAAAATTGGGATAAAACACCCCCTTTTCCCTATATAGCACCAAGTCTCAAGCATTTTCTCATAGAAACACAAAATAAGCTAATATGATTAGCTTCACAAACTGAAAATTCAGTATTAAATTTCCACAAATTGACTTACAGATTCAACATAATCTAAATAATATTATCAGCAGGTATTTATCTTTTGAGTAGAAATAAATAGTTTCTAAATTCAGGTAGAAATTCAATGATTCTAGAAGAGTCAAGGGCATTATAAAGAAAATAAATAAAACCAAACCAAACAACCAAAAAACAATCAAATCAAAGGTGTAGAAATAACACTAGCAGACTTCAAAATTAATTATAAAGCTACAATTATCAATATAATATGGTGATGGATGTGACTTTTGAGAAATTGATCAGTGGAAGATAAATAGACCCCTGAACAAATGGAAAACTGATATTTAAATATCACAGAGGGAAATCAATTGAGAAGTGGTAGTATTTTCAACAAGTGTTGCTAAAATAGTTGACTATCTTTGAAAAGGAATGCATCTTCAAACCTTAACTTCACACTATATATGAAATTTACCCAGAAAAATGGTGGAATGAGACAGACATCACTACTCCATGTACATGAATGAGTACATGAATGCTATAAATCTACATTGTGCAAAACCATAGAAATGAAAAGATGTACCCCATTTGTGTACAATGAATCAAAAGGCAGTCTGTAAAAATAAAAAAAATAATTAAGAAAAGCAAAAAAAAAAAAATTTGTCTCAAAATGTGTCATAGATCTAAGTTTAAAACTTGAAACTCTAAAACATTTAAAGAAAACAAGGGTGAAAAAACTTAGTGATCTTGGATTAGGCAAAGATTTTTCTAGATTGGAAACCAAAAGCATAATTTATGAAATAAAAATACTTCATGTTGGATTTCATCAATTCTTAAACTTCTAGTCTTTGAAAGATCAACAGAAGCAAATATTATGTATATTTATTTACATATAAAGCATACATGTTTGTGGAAGTGTTATGATATTAATGCTTGTATGCCTCACAAAATTTGCAAAAGGTAATTCCCAATGCAGAGGTATTAAAAGTTGTAGCATCTAGGAAGGAATTTACCTGAGGGCTCTGCCCTCATCAGTGTTCTGCCCCCGTGACTGGATTAGTGCCTTATAAACACTAATTAGAGGGTGAATGTGATGATGGTGTTTGTCCCCTCCAGAGAATGAAACAAAAAATACTAACGTGGAAGCAGAGAGCAACTAGATATAAAAGCTATGGCACCCCGATCATAGGTTTCCCAGTCTCCCAGCAATAAATTTACATTGTTTATAAATTACCCACTCTAAGGTATTTTGTTATAGTAGCACAAAAGCACTAAGACAAGAACAGGAGGAGTATGTGTGTGTATGTGGGTGTACGTGCATGTGGTGGGGGGCTTGTTCCCATAACATGTAAAGAACTCTCACAATTCAAGAAAGAGAAAGTAAACATGTTAGTCTGCTTTTTGTCACTGTGATCAAAATATCCAATAAGAACAATTTAGATTCCATAGTTTAGCTATTGTAAACTGGACTGCTATAAACATTGATGTGGCTGCATCACTGTAGTATGCTGATTTTAAGTCCTTTGGGTATAGGCCAAGGAGTGGGATAGCTGGGTCAAATGGTGGCTACATTGGAAGCTTTCTGAGGAATCTCCATACTGCTTTCCAGAATGGTTGCACCAATTGGTAGTCCCACCTGCAATAATGAGTGTACCATTTTCCCACATCCTCACTAGCAATTATTATTACTTGTATTCTTCATAATTGCCATTCTGACTGGAGTGAGATGAAATCTCAGTGTAATTTTAAATTGCATTGCTCTGATTGCTAGAGATGTTGAACATTTTTTTTTTTCATGTATTTGTTGACTAATCACATTTCTTCATCTGTGAATTGCTTGGTTAATTCTTTGCTTGTTTATTAATTGGGTTATTTGGGTTTTTTGTTTGTTTGCTAGTTTATGTGTTTTTGTTTTGTTTCGTTTGACTTGGTGTTAAGTTTTTTGAGTTCTTTATATATCCTGGAGATCAAAGTTCTATTTGAGGTGCTAGTGGTAAAGATTTTTTCCCATTCTGTAGGCCCTCTCTCATTTTCTTGCTTGTTTACTTTGCTGTGAAGAAGCTTTTTAGTTTGATTCCATCCCATTTGTTGATTCTTGATTTTACTTCTTGTGCTTTAGAAGTCTAGTTGAGGAGGTTCCTATGTTGACGTGATGTAGATTTGGGCTTACTCTTTTCTTCCATTAGGCACAGGATCCCTGATCTATTGCCTATGTCCTTGATCCAACTTGTGTTAAGTTTTATGCAGGATGAGAGATAGGGATGTAATTTCATTTTGCTACATATGGATTCCCAGTTTTCTCAGTATCATTTGTTGAATAGACTATCTTTTCTCCAATACATGTTTTTGAGGCCTTTGTCTAGTGTGAGATAATTGTGTTTATGTGGGCTTGTCTTGTGTCTTCTATTCTGTACCATTGGTCTACATTGTTTTAGTGCCAATACCATGCTGTTTTTATACTACTAGCTCTGTAGTATAGTTTAAGGTCTGGTATTGTGATGTCTCCTGCTTTGCTTTTCCTACTAAGGATTGCTTTGTCTATGCTGGGTCTCCTATGGAACCAGCCTAGGTGCCCTTCAACAGATGAATTTCTAAAAAAATGTGGTATATATACACAATGGACTATTACTCAGCCATAAAGAAGAATGAAATTTAGCATTTGCCAATAAATGAATGGAATTGGAGAATGTTATGCTAAGAGAAATAAGTCAATCCCCAAAAAATAAAGACAAATATGATATGCAGGTGTTAACTCACAATGAAGGGTGGGATAGAGAAGAAGAGAAGTACTTTGGACTAAATAAAGGGAAATAAAGGAAAGGGAATGGGAATGGGAATAGGAAAGACATTAGAATGAATCAGACATCACTTTCCTATATGCATATATGAATCCATGCCCAATGTAATTCCGTGCTGTGTACAACCAGAAGAATGGGAAGTTATACTCCATATATGCATAATATGTCAAAATACATTCTAATGTCTTTGTTTTTAAGAACAACTTAGAAAAGGAAACCTCATGGTTTCAGAGATCTCAGTTCACAGTTGGCTGATTTCATTCCTCTGGACCTGAGGTCAGACAGAACATCATGTCAAAGGGAGCAGTGGTGGAAAGCTTCTCAGCTGATAGTACCACAGAGCAGAGAAAGAGCAAGTAAGGAATCTGAGGCTAAATGTAAATCCCAAAAGCATGTCTACAGTAGCCTATCTCCTCCATCCACATTCTACTTGCCTTTCCAATTATTAACCCATCAAATGGATTGATCCACCAGTGAGGTTAAAAATCTTATAATAGAATCATTTCATCTCTGAACAGTCCTGCCTCATCTCACACATGAGTTCTCAGGGGACGCTTCATATCCAAACTAAAACTATAAACAAATCATTAAAGGAATGGGCAACAGCTCTGAGTAGACACTTCACCAGCAAAAAAACATACAGATAACAAGCACATGGAAAGACCCTCAGTGCCATTAGTCTTTAGGAAGATGAAAATTCACACTATAATGACATACCCTTATTCTCCTCTTAAATTGGCTAATATTAAAATTCTGAACATATCAGAGTGGTGAGGGGGTACAGCAACTGGAACTCTTGTGTCTAGTGAAAGACTTGTTCAACTTATATGGAAAACAATTTAGCTGTTTCTTAGAAGGTTAAATGTGCACCTACCACATAAGCCATCCAGTCCACTCCTGGGGATTTGCATGAGAGGAAAGAAAGCACAGAGGCATACAAAGGTTCCCAAGTATTCACATGAGCATTATCCATGCCAACCCCACAAGAACATGTCAAATATCCAACAGGAAGTGAATGGAGAGCAAACTGATGTATCTATACAATGGAATATTACCCAGCATAGAAATAAACTATGGAAACATGGACAAATCATCTCCAAAGAATTACACAGAATGTAAGACTCTAGATAAAAGAGCTATGTGCTTCTTTATATCAAATCATATAATAGTAAGCTTATATAGAAAACAGACCTATGGTTGCCTAAGAAAGGTTGGGAGGAAGGGCAGAATGGACACAAAAAATTTTGGAGATGAAAAAAATAAATAAATTTGCTATTTTGATTAGAATAATTTCATGGGTATATCATCACACTATATGTCTTAAATATTTAAATTAGATAATAAAAGTCACAACAATTTAAAGTGATGATAAAATTCAGCATATTATATAATTTGTGTAATTATGTACACATTTAGTTTATGTATGTATATTATATGTATAATGTTTGTCATCATATATTTAGTTTATTGTATGTCAAGTGTACCTTAATTTTAAAATATAAAAATATAAAATAATTATCCCATAAGAATTTTCCAAAATTCAAAGATGTTGTAGATTTATCAAGTTTGTTGTTTCCCTTCATACACTCAACCACTTGCAACAGGTGTGGAAGTAGATTTGGCATGCAAAAACTGGTGTCTTTTCATTTACCAGAACTCAAAATTCACTTTAAAAATTTTGTGGGGATGGAAATAGAATATATGCTGAAAGCTTTTCTGCTGATACATTGCTCCTTCAACAATAGTCAGACCCTGACCATCAGTAGTCACTTTCGTTTAATGTATGCTTAGAAAATTCTAAATGAATTATGTGCTCACATCTAAGAAAATTTCAAATTATACCCACGGATGCAGAATGAAAAATGAAAGTCCTCGTGCATATCCCCCCACTTCTAAATATTTCTTCATGATTAACAATGGGAAGAGGATGACAAGATGATGAGCTGCCATTTCCAATCTTTACTGCAGATTGCGTTCACTTTCTTTTGTGAACAGGAAAGTACTTACTTGGGAAGAAATTATGCATTGATTCATGGTTTCAAGGAAAACTGCTGATATTTTCATGAAGCCACCTCAACGTCCTCAAAAAATCAGTGTCCTCTCTCTCTGCATTGTTACAAAGCTGATCTGCTTTAAGCCACCTTACCTTCCAGATAGCACATTTTTTTTTTCTAAATAAAAGCTGTTCTTAAAAAAAAAAAAAATGATTCAGTTGTCCACTTGATTGATCAGAAGAGTGTGATTTTTCTTTTTTTCTTAAGGAAGAAAAGATGTGAAGAACGAGAAATAAAGAGAGAGGCTTGTGCTTTCCATCTCACCTGATTTTTACCATTTCCCTTAGCCCAGAGAGGTGGTTCATGAGATGATATTAACAGAGAGATCTTTATTCCTCAAGCAATGATCAAAAACATAGGCTAAGAAGTAGTGCAGAGAAGCAAAAATTTCTGACCTGAATAGCTTTCTACACATTTGGTTCTATCCCATACCTTCTGCTTCTTGATAGCAATGGTTGGATTTTATTCTTGGTGTGTACCATAAAGAGACCTGAAAACTACTGAGAGGCACAAGTATTCAGGGTTTCTTTTTACCCATAATCTAGGTAGACTGTAGCCATAATATGAAAGTAAACACAAGACACATTTACAGAAACCTCCTAGAATTATTCCTAAATGCAGTCCTGTTGTCTTCCAGTACATAAAGTTTTCAAGTGCCAACATTCTCAGAAATGAACTCAATGAACCCCGATAGGTTGGGAAGTTAATGGTATCTATTGAGTCCCCATTGTACACACATCAGTTAAGGACTTTATATTTGTAACCCTTCTATCTCAAGAGCACATCTAACTATAAAAAATAAAGCGGGGTCAAGACGAGAATAACCAAACAACTTACCCACCTGTCTTCACTGTCCCTTGTAGGATCTCTACACCACCACTTTTAGACAAGATTTGCAAGAATTTATGGGAGTTCTATGGTGTATCTCACCTCTGCTCCAATAAATAGTCTTTTCAAGTACCATGAAGCATCTGTGATTTGTTTCTCTTTGCTTAGTCTTTATTTCATTTTTGGCTACTATTAGAACTGCTGATAATCATAAAATGCAGCTAAATGACTTCTACCCTGCCAAGAGCACCAAGAATTTTGCAAACGTATGTTCATTTAAAAACTCTTCTTTATAAAGAGTTGATGTGTTTACATGTAAATCAAACTATATCTATAATTTTGTACACCTGTGGCACTCTAATCTGGAATTAAAGCCTCATAGGTGATTACTTAAATGCTTCAAATGGTTTACCAAAATCTGCACCATAGGGTCTACTGGCAAAATGTATTAGAAATAGCTCAAGGTCCTGGGTTCAGTTTCTAATACGGCCAATTTAAAATTAAAAAAAAGTTATTAGAAATAAATTTTCAAAGGGTACATAAGGACCCAATGTACCAAATTTGGTCAATGTCTTGGAAGGATTTTCTTCAGCTCTCTTCACATTTTTCTCTAATTGCTACAGTTTGTATTTGCTTTTATATTTATTTCCCCCATATTTTAACTGTTGCATTATAATTATATGTAATGGTGGGATTTATTGTTACATATTCATACATTCACATGAGGTAACAATATATCTTGGTCAATATCACTCTGTATTTGCTTTTTTAATGTAACCCTTTCTTCTTAGACTTTGATAGGAGAAGCTGGGACTGACTGGAAGGACACCAGAATGTCTGGTCCCATGTAATACTTGAAAACTCCCTCAGCCTCTGCCCAGATTTTTTTTTCTTTAATTTTCAAAGGTTTTTATGCATCTTTATTCTGTCTTACCTTTAAAAATTTATTTTCCAGAAGATTCCTTGTTTCCTTAGGCTATTGGACTTCTTTTAGGCTTATTTGAAAATGCCTGCAAACATTCCATCAAACACCAATAACATTCCTATCTTGTTATCTTGTTCCTACAGAGAGGAAAATGAAACTTCTGCTATTTAGAGTCCAAGTTACTAGCTCAAATAAGCAGAATTTTTGAAGGAAAAGGGAATCTTGAGAATAAAGTACTTTCAGGAACATTTAAATTATATTTAGTGACACTTTACCACTGATATTTATTTTTTGGTCATTGTCCTGCTGTTCAATTGAGACACAGAATTCTCTTTGGAATTTCTTAAAATCACAGGGTATCAGAATTATCAAGCCAATTTGACACAATCAAGGGAAGTACTTTATTATAAGCATTTAATATAAACATATTATAGGGTAGGAAATACAATTTGAGTTTGTGACAGAAATCATTGAAGAAATTTTAACTTTGTGGTGAGCCATTTAATATAAGCTGTTAGAATTCTCTTGAAAAAATTCAGATAAGCACTAAAACTATTATTTGGGATCAACAACAAACATGAAAGCTTTATACTAAAATATGAATCACCCATGTTTTAATTTTTAACCACTAATCCCTGGGATTTGAGATAAGGTAAGATCAACTGCTTTAAAGAACAAATCGGTCATTTCTTCATTTTTTTTTTTCTTTGCTTTTCCTTCTTTCTTTTTTTCTTTTTTTTTTTTTTTTATGTTGTGCTCTTTAGTTACTTATATATTCTGGATATAATCCCGTCAGAGGAGCGACTGACCATGATCTTCGCCCATTCTGCAGGCTCTCTCTTCACATTCTTGTTTCTTTTAATCTGCAGAAGCTTTTGAATTTCATGCCATTCCACTTATTGATTTTGGTTTCACATCTTGAGTTTTAGGGTTCTCATTAAAGAATTCAGTACCTGTGTCAATATGTTGGAGGATTGACCCTGTTTCCTTCTAGCCCTTGCAAAGTTTCTGGTCTAATTTGTAGGTCTGTGGTCCATTTTAAGTTGAGTTGTATACAGGGTGAGAGATAGGGATATAGTTTTGTTCTTCTAAATGTGGATATCCAGTTTCCCAAGATCATTTGTTAAAAAAGTTTTCTTTTCTCCAAGCTATGTTTTGGCACCTTTGTCAACTATCAGATGGCTATACTTACGTGGTATTGTCTGTGTCTTCATGACTGTTTTGAGCCAATACGATGCTTTTTTTGTAATTATAGCTCTGTAATATAATTTACAATCATGTACTGTGGTGCCTCCAATATTTCTCTTTTTGCTCTGTATTATTTTGGCTATTCTGGATCTCTTTTCCTCCAATTGCATATTAGAACTGTATTTTTCAAGTTCTGTGAGGAATATCATTGGTATCTTGATAGGTCTGCAATGAATTTGTAAAAAGCTTTTGGTAGTATGTCCTCAACAAGCAATATTATAATAAATGTAGCCAAGAAGTTGAGTGAAACCAGAATTGAACAACATTATGATTACTCAGTATATACCACAAAGTGGATTCCTGGGATTTTACTTAAAACATGGAAACTTCAACAATAGAAATTAATTTTCAAATATATTTATAACATTTACTGTACAGTATCTGTTGCTACTATATCATCTGAATGCCATGTTTTATATGTAAAAGGTAATATTCCCTCTTTTAAAATAGAGAAGTTTGATTCTAATTTTCTCTAATTGGAAATGTGTCAGAATTTTCCTATATCTTCAAGTACTATATTTAGTCACCAGTGGATTAAATTTCAAGTAGAAAATGAATTGTAAGATAAGAACAAGTTTTGCCTTAAGACTGCAGTTATTCAGCTTTTCTTAACTTTAATTTGTATTCTGAGGGTTGGTGGTATTTTCAACTCAGTTGCCCTCATAAACTGAGGTATGGACTGGTTCAGGTTTCAGATACACAAAATCTACATAAATACTTCCATTTTTCCTATTGATTTCTTTTGCAAAATTCTAATTATGCATTACTATAGTTAAATGGCCAACTCCAACTGCACCTAGGAAAAAGTGAGCTTTATCTAAACCACTGAAGTAAAGGAGAAAATGAGTCTTATCCTGGAGGGAATTGTCAACCATGCTTTCCTAAAACAACTGTTAACAAGCTCTGATACAGACTCAATATAAGGAGATCCTGTAAAATTAGATGGTATCCCTGAGCTGATAAAGAGGATTCAGTCTCTTTCTTAGAAACAGAGTGATAAATCTGTGCTGATCTTGGATAGCTATACCCAAGCAAAATCCTTTCAGTGTACAGTTTCCAAATCATTTTGCATTCTGAAATAATAGACCTGATGTGTTGCCACAAAATAAGTAAAACAAACTTCCCTAGATTCACTGTCAGAACAATCAGGACTCACAAAGTCTCGGTGTGTTTATCAGGATGATGGACTTAGAATCAGAAAGTTGGGATTCTGGGCTGGGGAGATAGCTCAGTCGGTAGAGTGCTTGCCTTGCAAGCACAAGACCCTGGGTTCGATCCCCAGCACCACAAAAAAAAAAAAAAAAAGTTGGGATTCCAGCCTTGACCCTTCTTTCTAGCCTGATGACTGTGACAGTCATCAAGAAAATCCCTCTTTGTAAAAGAGGGATTGATATAACTGCATGTTTCCTGGGAAGAATACCTGCAGCAATATGTGGGCAATGTGTTTAATGGAGTCCTTGGCCCTCAGTCTTTGCTCTGTCCTTGGTAGCTGTCACTACCATCCAAAACACAGGGAGGTAGCTGACATTTGCATAAGGACTCATTGCAGTGCTTGGGTCAATTGGAAACATGAGCTGTGGAAATTCTGATTATTTGATCACTATAACTTCACTTAGCACAGTTACAAACAGCCACTGTCGAATGAGCACGTACGGTGTGTGTATCAGGCTCTATTCTGAATATTTTCTTTGAATTAGATCATTTATTATTCACACAAAACTGTATGAGGTAGAAACTGTTAATTTACATAGAACAACAAAACTGAGATACGGAATTGCCTGGCAATAAGAAATTTAGTGAGAGGAAGAGAGGGGACTGAACTGCAGATAACCTCACACAGAAGCTATGCTGCCATCTCTACTGTACTGCCTCTCTTACTGAGATATAACAAATGTCATGAAGGGAGGGATAACTAAGAATGTTTTTTGGGGGAACAGGAGGTTCCCTCTAAACTGTCAACATAGTGTCCTGGCCATGAATGCATGATGATCTTTGAGAAGATTTAATGTTCCAACACAGTAAAACCTAACACCATCTATAAAGTACCTACTGTGTTCCAGGTACTGACCTTATTTAATCCTCAAACCAACTTTGCACCATGGGTTTTCTTGCCCTCATGGATCAGTCAGGCAGGCTTCCCAACTATAGCACAGACCCCACACTTGAGTGGAAACAGAATTCATTAAAGCTGTCCCTAAAGGCAGCTCTGAGAATTTCTGGGAGCTAGAGGATCATCCATTCTTGGATAACTCTCAGTTAGGTCCACTGCTCAGCCACAAAGCCCACTCTGCTGCTGGGATCAATGCTGGATGTTTAAATCACCAACACTGCTCCACTGCTCTCCTTGGCACCAGCTGGCTTTACCCCTACCCTTGCTGGAAATGATTCTTAGTGAAACCACCTTCCTCATATTCAAATTGAAGTCAGGACATCTGACTGGTAGATATTCAGGTAAGGTGTCTGAACTAGAAAAGTGAGTGCAAGGATTGAAACAAAGCAATTCAAGTTTTATCAGGTAAGGAATTCCCTAGTTCCAGAAAATCCATCAGACAAGTGCTAGGGACGAAAAACAAAGAATTGGCAAGTATCCACTCTACCTCCAGTTTACAGATGAAGTGACCAAGGCTCAGAGTCTGGATGAGTTGCTCTACATCACCTAAGTAGTAAGCAACAGATTAAGCAGTGTGTCCCTCAGATGCTGTTTCATCACCCAAGGGTGCTTCCCTACAGACAAAGAAGAATACTACCTATTTGAGAAGTCTCCACAGTTGAAGGAATGGAAGTTCAAGGGAGAAAGGCTATATTGTGGCCGGGTGATCCCCAAAGGCCTCTTGGAAAGAAACAGTACTTGGTTGACTCCCTGGACTCCCAATAAGACTAAAACTCTAATCTAATATAAATGACATCCTTCAATACACAGAGAAGGAAACTAAGACTCAGAGAAAAGAACTGCTCTTCTCAAGGTCCCTTGATGGAAAGTAGCTTAAAACTCAAGTCTGTGGTCCTGGGTCCCACCTCCTCTGCAGAGAGCTAATGACCCCAGCTGAATGAGTTCACCAGCTAAATCATACCTCCAGCAGGAGTGTTGAATAGACTTTGCATTGATAAGAAGAGCCAGATAGAAAGCCACATGCTACAGTCTACGCAAAAAAGAAAATCATTTATTTAGTGTTTAGCTCCTCACAGAATGCTTCTTGCCCAGCTGTCTCCAAGGAGGTAAAAGGTCCTTGCTTATGACAGAGAGCACTCACCCAGCTCCTTTCCTGCTAATGCCAATTATAGAAGAGGAAAGAAAGGGTCACCTGCCTTCCTCCTAGTGGTGCACTGTTGTTCTTAAGAGCTCACAGGGTCTTTTCTAGAAAATGTCAAATTGTACCCATGTAACTTTTCATTGGAAGTTAGCTGAATAGCTCTATTGTCCAACCCATGGGTCCACTTAATTTCTGCCTCTGATTTTAATGTCCAAAGTCAACAAAACTAGAAAAATAATAACAGAAAGGTCGACTTTCAGTTCTCTGGTCACGGTGACTTTTTAGTGTGTATTTTTGGTTTCGGGCCAGATACAGCTTCTGAGAAGTATGGTATTTTATGATTAAAACCAAGGGCTTGGTGGTTACACAGGCCTGTGTTGAATCACAGCTCAGCAGATCCTGCTGATGTATGACCTTGGACAAAGGATGGAATGTTTCTGATTCCATTTGTTTCTTGGTAAGATGAGAATAATGATAAATTTTTAGGGGATTGGAGATGATGCAGGGACTTGATCTTATTAGGGACCTATTATATATCATAGGTTTCCCTCTTCGTTTACTCATTTAACTGAAGCTGACTTCATCTGCTGGGATCTTCGGACTCCTGTATTTGCATGTTATGTATAAACACACTGGTAATGTTAATCCATGTAATATTCAGCAACCTCTCAAAGATAAGATTTTATTACCTCTTTTTTAAAGACAAAGGCACTGAACTGATGAATTTTTAAATGACTGAAGTCAAGATAACTTTTATGTGCCCCTTAGCTCTACTACTAGTACTTTACTTTAGAAAACTTGCAATTGTTCTTTTCTCTGATATTTGAGATGTCAGTCTTCTACAAATCAAAAATATCTTTCTCAAGGATTTGGGATTTGTCCATCATCATAGAAGTTGAGACATCTATGTCCCTATCTCTGTGGGAGGGTAAGGGCCCAACTGAGGTGACTGACAGTTGGCAAACACAGATGACCTCATCTCATTCAGCAGCCACTCTTTCCCAGTCCTCTGGTACTTTTTCCATTAGAAACTCTGGATAGTTCATTCTTGGCCAGAGGAGTTGAGTTCAGCCCCTCTACACTGTTGCAATATTCTTGAACTCTACTGATAGTTTCTTGAATAAAGTCTTCCTTCCCTGTGTGCCTTATCTGATACAATTTGTTTATATAGGCCCCCAAATTACCTAATTAAACAAAACAAAGCTATAATTTGAATTCAGATCTTTTGTGCCCTTTTCACATGGACTTGAGTTGGGATTTAAGATGAAGATGGCAGCCTGAACTCTTATTTTATAATGGACATTGTAGTCAAAGTCTAACTCAAATGGCCTTTGTTTGTTCTTCTTCCTGTTGTACCCAGATTCAGCACAACCCTTTATAGTATAATCAGAGTCCCCAAGCCAAATGGCTGAGGCTATTTTATCACAAAGGCCCACTTTTTTCCATGAGTGTACATTTCATTTCTTCAACGCCTTCAGAGACACACAATAAACTTGGACCAGGGGATTTATAATTGTCAACTCTGTCTGAAGAAAGAAAACACCTCTTTGAGAACAGCATTAGACCATGTCCTTACTATCTCAAAAGACTGAAGTTCATGAACTGTCTTGGGATCCCATCAAGGTCTGTGGACCCTGTTCTTTTTCTACTTCAAATTTATAGTAGCCTACTGAATGAGAAAGCAGATACTCTTGACCAGTTGGGATCAAAAGAAGGCATAGTGAATTCCTTATAGCATCTTCTTTGGGATTACTCAGGAACCAGAACTCTTCACAAAACATAAGAAATTCTACCAAGGAATCCCTTTACCTATTGGCATCTCACAAGACTACAGACTCAAGAAAAGGCTTCTTATATCCTAGTTATATCCCCATTATATCCTAGTTTAATCAAACATGGATTTTTTTTTTCAGCATTCCTTTAAATGGAATGGGATAGCACCTATTTGGTAATCCCCTCTGTTTATATAACACTTTACAGTTTCAAAGCACTTACGTACATTTATCCCAGTTATCAAAATAATGCAATAATGTGTCCCTTTTTGAGACAAGGAAACCAAAATTTAAGAGGTTAAGCAGTTATCCAAGATGACACAGCTACAAAGTGATAGAAACCAAGCCTTCTGACTCCTAGTCCAGTATTATCCTTGGCACAAACTTACCTGCAGTGTTATAATGGCTGGAGAGAAGGAACTCAAGAAGTTTCCAGCTTGATCTGGTGACCCCTTAAGGATATTTTTTGTATAATCATGTGATTGGTACACCTAGATCAGAATTCCATTGCAACATCCCTGAGGATGAAAAGCAAACTGTCTCCATGGTAGTAGACTATCCAGTCAAAAAGGCATATTTTCATTAGTAATAAGACTACCCAATATGAAACACAAAGCTACTTTTAACTCTTTAGTCCATTTTTTATGATCCTCCCAAGAATGGCCTAATTAGTTAAGAATTCTGTACATATCATGTTCTTTTTTCTTAAGTTTTTTTTTTTTTTTAATACTTCTGGACACAGCTTATTTATAGTCCTCTATCCCCAAACTAATATTTATAGAATATGAGCCATCTTTTTTTTTTCTCTGTATATGATAGATTACATTATATAGAGAGAATTTCTGTTTATCCAGTAAGGTAGTAAAATTCTGTAAGATGTATCCCTTCCCACAATACAGTGTAAAATATTAAAGGAGCTCAGCAGACTTGGCAGCAAAGAGCTCCATTTAACTATTTGCCCATTATATCCTACTTTAATCAAACATGGATTTTTTTTTCAGCATTCCTTTAAATGGAATGGGAAACTGCTTTAGAGCATTATAACCAGTGCTTCCTGGTTACCAACGAATGGGCCCAGAGACCCATAATAAACAGAGTACATTTTGAAAAAAAAAAAAGGTTTGTGACAGGCTGCTAAAAAATTGAGTATTTTTCCACTGCATCTAATTATTCAAGGAGGAAGTCCACAAAGACTACAAATATACTAAAATATTTATGATAACGCTATTTTCAATAAGTACCCCAAACTACAATTACCCAAAATATTATAAATTTGAATTGTGCATCATTCCAAAATTCATAAACAAACACTAAAATGCTCTTAAAGTAGTTCTGGATTAATTATATGAATGGGATTTACAGCTCCAGAGTTTCTGACTAGAATTCTAATAATATCTTTTCATTTATGATTCTTGTAAATAACAAAAAAATTTACAGTAATAACAGTTGTGAATATCTGTATGCTCATAGAATATTAAAATATATTTTTTCTGATGAAAAACTGATATATCTTTATTAAAGAAAATCTTGTAAAATGAATAAAAAGCTAATAAGCTCAAAATTTCACATGCATATGTGAATATAAATTAATATTTTTTGCATGGATCTCACCACTCCTATTTTTACAGATATTTTGAAAAGCCAAATTTTTTTTTCTTTACTGTTTTTATTATTTCAGTTGAACAACTGAACAGAATCAAATGTTGGTAAGTTGCAGTGGCTTCTCTCCTCCACATTCTCTTCCACGTCCTTCCCATGCTAAGTTCTTTTAGAAAAACACAATATAGGAAAGAATGATTATGTCAGATCTTCAAAAATGACCCCACTAATTAAAAATGCAAGTGCATTTATAAATATATATATATAATATATATATATATTAGGATAATATATATATATATATATATATTATCCTAAGCCAGTGAATACACTACTGACCATGAAATGATTGCACAGTGGTCTGCACTTATCAACAGATTTGCTTTCCACAATCTCAGTTATCAACATTCAACCATGGTCCAAAGTGGGACCATGGGAAATTCTGGAGAAACAATTTGTAAGTTTTAAATTGTGCACTGGTCAGAGTAGGAAGATCATATCACTTCTTGCCCCGCTCCTCATCCAACCTGGGCAGGAATCATCCCTCTGTCCAGTGTATATATGCTGTATACGCAGTTCATCCATTGACCAGTTGGTAGTCATCTATATCATCAGAATGTCCTGCTGATGAGGTATCACAGTGCTTGTACTCAAGTCACTCTTATTTTACTTAACAGTGGTTCCAAAGCACAAGAGTATTATGCAAATCTGTAATCCCAGGAGTTTGGGAGGCTGAGGCAGGAGGATCACAAGTTCAAAGTCAGCCTCACCAAAAGTGAGGTGTTAAGCAACTCAGTGAGACCTGCTTTTAAATAAAATACAAAATAGGGCTGGAGATGTGGCTCAGTAGTCAAGTGCCCCTGAGTTCAATCACCAGTACCCTCCTCTCCCCAAAGAAAAGTAGTAATGTTAATAATTCAGATATGTCAAAGAGAAGCCAATAAGTACTTTAAGCGAAAACAGTAAAATTCCCAACTTAAGGAAAGAAGAAAATTTTTAAAATGATTTACTGAAGTTGCTAAAACCTACAGTAAGAATGAATCTTCTATCAATGAAATTTTGAAGAAGATAAATATGTGCTATTTTTTCTGTCACACCACAAACTGCAAAATGTACAGCCACAGTTAGAAGATACAGGACTAATTACTCTCAAGGATTTCAGGCCTCTGCTGAGGGCTTGGTGTATATACTCTGTGAATAAGGAGAAACTATTTCATGCTTATTCTAATATCCTGATCACAAGGATATATTTAGAAGTTTATTTGCAAGGAAGTATCTGTTAATCTGTCTTAAATTTGGACTTCAGGCAAAGGGTGACCTCCCTGAATAAGGGTCAACACTTTAAAATTTTTACTAGTTTTAGTACATATTAGCTTTGAAAGATTGGGGATATAACTTGGAAAACATGAACACTTTCATGGAAGTTACAGCTTATTCAGATGCAATGGAGACACCTGAATGAGCATATAATCTGCACTGGGGGTCCAGGAATAGCCTCTTGAAGGAAGTGACAAAAAGAGATCTAAGCTGAGATCTACAGAGTTAGCCAGTATAAGACAGAATCACAACAGGGTGCCAAGTTTTATTCTCAGTTAATTAAGTGTCCTTGTGTTAGTCACTTTTTCATCTCTGTGATCAAAATTCCTGACAAGAACAACATCGAGGAGGAAAGATTTATTTTGGCTCCTGGTTACTGAGATTTGAGTCCATGGTCAACTGGTTCTATTCCCATGGACACAAGGGGAGGCAGACATCATAGTGGAAGGACATGGTGGAGAAGAGATTCTCAGCCCATGGCAACCAGGAAGCAGAGAGTGAGAGGGAGAATGAGAGAATGAGAGAGAGAGAGAGAGAGAGAGAGAGAGAGAAAGAGGGAGGGGGAGGGAGGGAGGGAGGGAGGGAGGGAGGGAGGGCAGGGCCAGAGAGAAGATAAAGTCTTCCAGGGCATGCCCCTAGTGTCCTACTTCCTGTCATTAGTTCCCACCTCCCATAGACCATTCGGTCATTAGTAGATTAATTCATTTTGTGGATTAATTCACTGATGAGGTCACAGCCCTCATGATAGAATCTTTTGCCAAAAGCCCTACCTGAACATCACTGCATTGGAGAGCATGCTTTCCACACATGCATTTTGGGGAGCTATTTCACCTCCAAACCCTAATAGCCCTTGACTTGCCTGGCTGCACTCATGGAAACAGGAAAGCTAAATAACAATCATTCTCTAGACCTCAAAGTGAAGCCTCACTTGAACCAGATTACCAGTGATATTTCAGTTCCTGATCCTGTTAGCTCATCTGGTCTGGTCGTCATCAAAGTTCCCTTAGAGGTGGGGACTCTGAGAACATTTGAATTCTTATCCATCCATCTATCCATCCTTCCATCCTTCCTTCCTTCCATCATTCATCTACCCTTCTATCCAAACTAACCATTGGTAACTTATAAGTTGTTATGCTTATGACATGATGATAAAAAGCTGGAAAACTTCACTGTTTATGGATTTTAAAAAATCTAATAGGGAGGCCTATGTCAAGATCATGTGGTAGGTCACATATAATGCTGGAGTAGTTCAAAGACACCATGTTTTTTTTATGAGGCAGTTTGTCTTCTGACCTTGCAGCATTCATTACATACCATTACTACAGATACCATAATTCTTTCCTTTCGGTATTTAACATTTATAGTGGGAACATTATTTATCAAAGAGTAAAATTTTGAAACTTAATAAAGCCAACACAGAGGCGATTCACGACTAACACTGGTACAATAGTGCCACTGGGTCAAACATTTGCTTTACTAAATGCCAAGCAGTCTCCAGTTTCTAGCAATAAAACATGATTTCTTTTGTTTCCACTGCTGTTGGAATGCCTCTACAGTAGCCCCTAGGCAGCAGAGGCATAATTATGACTCCACCTTCAGTAAAATCAAATGTCATCCATGGACACTCAGACCAATTAGAAAGAGGGATGTCCAGAAGAGGATAGTCAAGAGAAGAAAAACTGTTGCCCTCCAACAAAAGAACCATCTAAGGACATTTGGCATATTAGCTGCAGGTCATCTATGTTTGTGGCAAAAATATCTTGAGAAATATTGTGGAAACTATTACTAGGAGAAAACTTTTCAGCAGAAGCAACCTGGATGATGCTAGCAATCCTATCACCCCTTTGCTCAAAGTCACCCAATGGCTTCTGATTCCATTTAAATGGTTCTCTTCAGGGGCACCAGCAGTGTCTTTTTGGTCCAGGACCATAGGTTTTCTTGTTCCTTTCCTTCATTTCCAAACCTTTACAAGATCAGGTGCTTGCTCTGCCTTCTTAACTCCATCTCTTTCATATTCTTTCTTTTCAATTCCTAAATTCTTTAAAATCAAGAGCTTACACTCCTTCTATGTATGATCTATCAAAGTGTATAAAGGCATCCTACTATCATGTACAACAAATTAGAACACATAAAAAATTTTAAAAGAAGAAACAATTTAAAAAGTTTTCATGGACAAAAATGTATAATTTATCACATGCAACTCGATCTTTTGAAGTATGTATACAATGGCTCAATGGAGGTAACTAACATGAATATACTCATATACACATACATATGTATTTTATTACTTTTTTATTTTTACAGACTGCATTATGATTCATTGCATACAAGTGGGATACAGCTTTTTGTTTCTATGGTTGTGCCCGATGTAGATTCATATCATTTGTGTAATGATTTTTGTGGTGAGAATATTTAAAGTGTCCTCTCAGCAATTTTCAAGAACAGAAACTTTGTTACTAACTACTTTGTTACTAACTACTAACTTTGTTACTAACTGGTGCAATAGAGCTCTTGAACTTATTTATCCCTCTGGCTAACTGAAATTTCCTGTGCTTTGACCAACATCTCCTCCGTCCCAGCCCCTAGCAGCCGCCATTCTACTCTTTAGTTCTATGAGATCAAGCTTTACCTATGTGTGATCTTGTACTTTTCTTTCCGTGCCTGGCTTAACATAATTTCCAGATTCATCTATGTCATTCCACATGACAGACTTTCCTTTATTTTTTTAAGCTGAATATTATTTCCCTGTGTCCATGTGCCACATTTGCTTTATCCGTTCCTCCACAGAGGGACCCAGGTTGTTTCCCATCTTGGCTTTCTGAATAGCCTGCCATGAATGTGAAAGTGCAAATGTCTCCTCAGCATTTCTGTTGGATGTGTACACAGCAGCGGGGCTGCTAGGTCACACAGCAGCTCTAGGTTTAACTTTTTGATAAGCCTCCACACCCTGTTCCATGCAGGCTGTGGTAATTTGCAGGGTTCTGTCCTCCCCACATTCTCTTCCAGGCTCCATTGCCTTTCATCTTTTGGAGGTAGCTGCTTGCGGTGTGAGGTGACATCTCCCTGTTCTCTGGTGCAGAAGCCATCTTTGGCTCCTGGAATCTTCCCACACGCCTCTTGTCTTCACACTTACACTTCCTTCTTCCCAGGAGGCTCTTCCTATTTGATCTTTGCAGAAGCGTTTCTCTTATCACTCAGATCTCAGAGAAGTGTCACCTACTCAGAAAGATCTCTCACCATCTGGTTCAGAGAGCCCCCTCCCTTCTGCTCATTTCTCTCCTTTTAGGTCACCAATCTCGACCCCACTGGTTCATTTTACTTTTTCTTACAGCATGCTTTGTTATTGTAAATTAGTCTAATTAATAGTTTTTTCTCTGTTGCTGCTGTGGAGTTTACTTGGGTTTGAATCCCATTTCTATCGGTTATTGTTTGGTGTCCATGGCATGATAACCTGAGCTTCAATTTCATCATTGGCAAAAATGGGGGGGGGGGGGGGAGAAGTCTTACATCATAAGGTTGTTATGAGAATTAAATCAATCAAAATGAGTGTGTTAAAGTCATCATTACTATTGTTATTTGTCTCCTCCATTAGAATGATAATGGTCAGAATCTTAGCTCTAAGAATCTTAGCTCTCTAGTTCATTGCTGAATCCCTAGTAACTATTACAGATTTCACAATAGTGGATATTTAATCAATATTTTTTAAATAAATGTTTTATAGGAGAAGGCCCATGGGAAGATAAAAATTTATGGGGTAATAGATCTAGAAAAGCAATTTAGGCCAGAGATGAAAAGAAAGTCACTATAACATAATGAAGCAGGTGAGAGGCATGCATTGTTAGCACCATTTGCTGTGACCTAATATTAATGAGGCCAAGAAGATAGGCTTGGCACCTTTGTGTGCTGCATGTAGGTGTGTTCTCTGCTGGGGTCATGCACTCTACATGCCTACAGCTAGTCAGTGGTATCATGCATCAATGCCTGGAATCAGAGAGACAGAGAACAAAGAAAATCTATCATTTATGGCTAAGGAAAATGTATGTGGAGGTGTATTCCTAATAAAAAGTGGCATGATTCTTGGCATTGACAACGTCATGTATTTCAGTGTTAGTTCTCCACTGAATTCAAGCTACCTAGTACACTTGATCCCATTTCAGCAATATTTCCAATGCTTAACAATGCCACATGAGACTGAGCCTGGGACTGAAGGAACTGAGAAAGCTTAGTTATCTCCTTTCCTGAAATACTTTTGGCTGCCACCAGGTACTACAATACTAAGTTAGCACATCCAAACAGGAGAGTGGAACTTTCTAATACATGAAATTGCCAAAAATTGTAAAAATATGTTTTTCTGTATAATTGTGAGAAATGAAAACATTGAGTAAGACAGAATATACATGCCTCTTGATTTGACTTTTAAAGCAATGTTTTTTTTTTTTTTAATTCATATTGAACCCAGATTGGGGAGAAATCTTCATCATTCTGTGACTATGGCTTTCATTTCAGAGCCGCTTTTATCTTTCATATGAAAGAGACCCTCCTCTTGATGATTTTGGGTCTCTAAGAGATTCAGAAGTTTCTGTTTCTCCTTCCTCCCCGACTCTTCCTCAATCTCCTGCTCTCCTTCTCCATCCCACTTCCTCCCACTTTCTTTGCCTACTCCTCCTCCCTGGTGCATGTTACAGGCTTTTGCCTACCTCAGTCTATTCATATGAGCAAGACACACACAACCCAACAGGTTCTGGAAATGTGAAATCATGCCAACAATCTGAGGAAGAATGGGTAAAACTTAACTAGTCATTATCATCATTATTCTGATGGAAATTTTAAACTTATTCTTGCAGAGAAAATTCTTCCAGTTTAAATTCATCATTTGAAAAGGTTTTCAATTCCTTTCACCCATTTCCACAACGTATCCACACTAGGATCTACCACACCAGCATACAGCTATGAGAAGCACCTTGGAAAGAACAGTTTCCACTGGATGGACACAATCTTTCAGCTACTTTTTTAACTGCTCTTTTTGTTCCCAACTCCTTCATCACACTGTTGCTTGTTCAACACTGAGAACATCTTTCAATACAGGTTTGAAATAGTGATTTTTCTCTCTCTTCTAGATTATTGAGAGTTATCTCCTTTCTTCACTTGCAATCATAAATAACCTAATCCTTACTTCAAGGTAAATAGCTGTCAATCTGTCTTTGCTAGATTTGTTAGTCAGCTTTTCATCTCTGTGACAAAATACCTGAGAAATATAGTTTAGAAGAAGGAAAGATATATTTGGGCTCATGGTTTCAGACCATGGTCAGCTGAATCCATTGCTATCGATTGGTGATGATGCAGAGCATCACAGCAGAGAAGGTGTTATCAGAGTGGCTCACCTCATGTTGACCAGAAAGGAGAGAGAGATGGGCTGGGGACAAGATACAATCCCCAAAGACATGCATCCAAAGATCCACTTCCTTCAAGTAGGTCCTACCTCCTTTAGTTTATACCACTTCCCAATAATCCATTCAAATTATTGATTAATCCACTGATTAATTTAGAGCTTGCATTATCCAATCATTCCCTAAAAGCCCTACCTAGGAGCACAACTGCATTGGGAGCCAAGACTTCAACACATTAGCCTCTATGAGACTATTCCAGATCCAAACCATAACAATAGATATGCATACTTTCTCCATACATAGATACTTTTTCAAGCTTATCCTCAATATCTTTTTTTAAAATTACTCCCTTTTACCCTCACACTTTCATTCTATTTTAGGACATGTCTGTTCTAAATCTTTATTAAAGATTATTCATAAATTGTTATAAGAATCAGTGGCCTGAGAGAAATAGGATTCAAAGCTCAATTCTTTGTACTCACACATACGTGGCAATGCTACAAACATTCCCAGTTGTTGCTCCTGCTGTGGACCTGAAACTACTACTAGATAGTATCAGAGGGTTTTTAAAATCTTACCCTGGGGAAGTGGGCAGACAACCAAAGCAGAGGTGGGTTAAAGGAGATATACCTGCAGGTAGAAATTTGCTGAAGAGTATAGATGACCTTATCAAGCAACTCTAAGTGAAATTGGTTCAAATTCCCTATCATACAATCAAAAGATTTTAACAATATTCAAATAAGTATCACTTTATGCATTTAAATAATTTTTTCTTCCTGCCTTTTTTTTTTCAACACATTTTTTAAATAGCCCAAACTTAACAAAAGCAACCACCAAACATCATATTTTATGATAGTATGAGCTTTTTATTTTTTCTTGATTCCATACGTTTAACTTAAGGCAATGATGGTGTTTTCTCATTACATTTTATTCAGGGCAATATGGCAAGAAGTAATTCATTTATTTTTGTTAAACCTCTAAGGGATAGCTCTGCTGAAGTCAATAAAAATTAAATATACCACTCACATGAATTTATGGTGTATTTATGATAATTCTCAAGAGCAGAGCAGAATGACACTTATTTAAAAAAACAATACAGCTCCTTTATATGTATATTTAAGGTTCCCATTGTAAACTAAGCAACCACAGAATTCCAAGGAAGCTAACAAACAGACACAGGAATTCAAATGGATTTTCTTTCTACTGGCTGGGGAAATAAATATAAAATCGGATCATTACTATTTAAAAGGGGAAAAGAGCATTCAAGACATCTGGTCAAATAGCAAAGGGCTGTAATCTCTTGAGGTCTGCACATGCCTACACATTGGGATTCTGACCTAATTCATTGAAATTCATTTTTGTTTACTTTAAATATGCGTACTCTCCCTTGCTAGGGACAGAGGACACTAAGTGGGAAGTTTAATGGAGTTTTGATTTCTTGAATGAATAGGGAAGCACTTGTCCGGAATACAAACCCTGTAAGTCAGTCTGGCTGCATAAGTGTCCTTTAGCACGCTGGCGGTTAGAGCCTTCTTATTCATTTTCTAGTACTATCCTTCCTTCAGCAGGTTTTCAGCTCTTCCTGCAGGTTGTGCACCCAAGATGCTTGACATCTTATGACAAAATACTGCACTATTCTAATTGGCCTGAGACAAAATAGAGAAAAACACAAAATAACCTCCTGGCTTAGGATGTCATGAGCACAGGCTATATACCCCAGCAGCCCCAGGACTGGAAACTAAGTACTTCACTAGCCAGATGAATTTTGTAGAGACACTCAATTTTTCTAAACCTTAGTTTTGTCATCCGTCAAATGGCTTTTAAAATTCAGTGCTGATGTTGTTAAGTGGCTCTAATTCCCAGTTCATCAAGTAGGTATAACAGGAGAAGAAGAAAATCTTCATACACGTGTAGCACTTGACCCATAGTTGACAAGAAATTTTACTTCTCTAAGCAGAAGAAAGATTGGCTATATTATACAATCTTTTAGATATTTGTCTTGATCATGATTTTTGATTGGTGACATTGTTTCAAAGAGTTCTTCTTATAATTGCCATGGAGGTGCTATCTTCTAAGAGAGCATTTTGTGTTGAATTGAAGGAAAATCTTGCAGGGGAATGCAAATCTTAAAAACAGAAACCTCTTGACTAGCCATATTCTTAACTTTAGGCACTTATACCACTAAATGCATAGATCACAAGTCCCAATTCACTTGTACCTTAATCAAGTGAGGTACTGATTCAAACTCAGGCTTCTATCCCTTCTCACCACCTGTTATGAAAAACATTAAAGATGATGACAGTAGCTATATCTTCATTTTTTTGTTATTTTGTTTCTAAAAATATGATTCTGTACTATATAGAAAATTTTTCTGAGATATTCAGTACAGTGTTTGGCAATTTTAACACATTGGAAAAGAAAACTTTAAATAAATGATTTTTGAAATTAAACTAAAAATAAGTTTCTTGATATATTAACTCCCTCCCCTTCATATATGGATTAGGATTTCTTTCTGTCTATTTTGAGTATCGACCTTCTACCCACAACATCACCTGGATTTTCCCTTCATAGCCTTACCTATCATGGTAATGGATTAATTTCTAATGTCATTATTTATGACCTAACTCATTAACAAGACAGTAAGATTTTTAAGGGCAGGAGATATGCCTGTTTACTATCTCATCATTAGAATCTATAAAGGAGATGGGCACAGAGTAGTCCCTAATTTTTTTTTTTTTTTTTTTTTTGGAGAGGAATAACAATTTATTATGAGCAAATAGCCCTGGAAATAGAAAGGCCTGGATATGAATCTGGATAAAAACTTGTGATTTCTGTGTAGAGGGCAAAATTAAGTTCCATAGTCTGTTTTTTATTTTTAAATGAAGAGAATAATTATGCCGTAGAGCTATTGTAAAGTTTACAATAATGAATCATATAAATCACATATGATTGCACCTGACATATAATTAATGGCTGCTATTATTACCACAATTTCTATATACTAGGTATATGTAATGCTAATTTTTAATCTGATGATAAGGATCAGGCCTTGGTCTATTGAAGCCTTTCAGAGACATCCTTCGCAAGAGGATCACCTTGCTCCTTTTTCAAATCCATATCCAGCCCCTGGTCCTTGCTGATATTTGAATTTCAACAAAAACATTTTACAGTACTAA
Source organism: Sciurus vulgaris (assembly GCF_902686455.1). Taxonomy (NCBI): domain Eukaryota; kingdom Metazoa; phylum Chordata; class Mammalia; order Rodentia; family Sciuridae; genus Sciurus; species Sciurus vulgaris. The sequence continues at coordinate 85,298,036 of NC_136464.1, forward strand.
CTAAAACATCAATGAAATGTAGCATTGCTAACAACCTAGGTCTCATCACTCCTGATATCAATTAATAGCTTTAAGGACAAAATATATTAATGCTAGAAGCAGTTCATAATCCTTGGAAATATAAAATTGGGTACAAAACCTGCTCATGTTTAAGGGCCACTGAGAGCTCACTGATGACAGTGATTTCTTCAGCATGATGTTGTCACTGGATGGGCACAAGGAAAGAAAACACATCAATACATGACCTATGAACTGGAAGTGCTCTTCCATAATTCAACCAATTCAGTTTTCTATTCTCCTTGGTTAAATATTTTTGCCTCTTGAGAAGGAAAAATTGTGCTCACAGAAATTATACATTTAGTAATTACTCAGATTTTAAAAGCTTCATGCAAATCCCAGAGGTCTTTTAAGACATTAAATTCAAGAATTTCACTTTCTCCTTTTATTTCAAAAATTTGCATTTTTTTTCATCCTCTGTCCTTGACTACACTAATGAAGTTTCAGACATGCTCACCATCAAACTACTGATGCACTTGGATGTCTTCAGCTGTAGCCTGAGCCCATGCCTTATAGTTAACTATCAGAAAACAAAAACAAAAAACCACCACTGTAACCATTATAAGTAAACATGATTCTTCAGCAATATGAGAATAGAGACTCAAAAAAGTTCCCAAAATTCCTGCAGCAGTCTTCATGGTTTTGATCATTCCACACCACTGAATATAAATTTTGCTCATTCCCAAACTGCTGTTCTCTAATTATAGGACATGATGAGAGGGGAAGGACTCTGGGACTTTACTTGGTATTTTAAATCATTTATATTATTGCTTCTTTAACTCCATATTATCTATTAAACAGTCTTGAGGCATTCTGAATACAAACCTCTACTCTAATCTTCAAGTAACTGTGGAAAACACCAAGCATGATCTCTGTCCCCTAACTGTGGACAGTAGTGTTCCACACAAGTGGAAGAGGGTATCACCCAATGAGAGTGGTGCCCACAACACCTCTTTCCATCTTGAAGCAAGTGCCATGTTTTTGTCTTTGTTTTCATTTTTGTTTTCCCTTGGAGTGTGGGAGTGGTAGAGCAACTTCTATGTTCCAGACATGGGATCAGGTGGTAAAGACTCAATGATAAACCAGGAGAGTTGAACAAAACCCCCAAACTGAAAGACAGAGGTTAGCAAACAGTTATCAATCAACATTCTAAACTCCACAGACTTTAAAGGCAAATCCAGAGGTGCTGCGCTTTATTCACCATCCTTAAAAAAAGAAAAGAAAAAAGACAAGGAACAAGAAACCCTGATGGCCAATAGGGATAAGACTCTATTTACATTTTCTTCCACCTCCCAAGCCCATGCAAATTAAATGTGTTATTACATTTAGATGACACAGCTGCTCTGATGCTCTTTCCTCACAGCATTTATTTGTGAGTTTCAAAGGTTTCATAAGGAAACCTTGAAAGGAAAAAGTAAATATTTTGAAAAGGAGTTATAATTTGTAAGCAGTAATCCTTCCCTAAATAGGTAAAGAAAGGCAAATCTTGGTAAGATCTGAGAGTAGTGGTTTCAAAAATAATAGCATTACCCTGAAATTCAATCTGCTAGCATCATTTTTCCTAGCAATCCCTCTATGCATTCAATTTTTTTGTCATTTATTATAGTAAGAAGCAAAATGGTCCAAAAGAGAATTGTTTGCATTTAGCGCAGAGATATTCTGAACAAAGAATCTGATGAAAAGCACAGACACGGAGGTATAAAAAATAACACATTACCTATCCAGTATTTGAGTCACCTTCTCGTCAGACAGCTATGTGTATTTGAAAGCAAATGAGAAGAAATCATGTTTATTGGAATGTTCTAAGGTGTGATAGTCTACACATGCTATTTTAAAGAAGTAAGAGACTGAGATCTTAATGCTGCCACATATAGAAGCTGGAAAAAAATCCTTAAATAATCAATTATATATGATTAAATAATGGAAGGTCTTCCAGACCTTCTTATCCTATGAGGAACCTCCATATCTGACACTGCTATAGGTTTATCTGTCTTTTTGGTGCCACATAATCATCAGAGTGTTTTCCGAATGTGTCAGAAAGATGTTCCCTAGAGTTGCAAGATGTGGTCATGTATGCAAGAGCAGGATGCTAGTTAGCAAGGAAATGAGGACCAGAGGTGCACATTCACCATGGCTAGTGCTCCCAATAATGAATTACATCTGTACCATCCTTCAAAGATGAATGATCCATCATGGATGAATCCCAATTAAGGGTGACAGGGTTAGTCCCAAATAACCTGAACTTACTTGAAAGAAAGTAATATTTTTATCCTTGATCTGTCAGTTCTACCAGTCCCCTTTCACTGATTATGCACCCACAGGTAAAGCAGAGGGCCCACAGCCTGGCACATAAGAGGCACACCATGAATGTTACTATTGCAATTATTTTTCTTACTAAAGTGATATGACCTCTACATCAATAGATCTGTTTTTGTGTTTACAAATGGAGATCTAGATTCATACATCTCCCTAGAATTCATCCAGATCACATTGTTTTATATTGTACTTAAAGATATGAATGGATTTTGAGTTATTTTCTCTGGACTTATACCTTGCTTGAGATACTTACAAGCAGATATCCAATTATACTCAGAGGGAAAATTTGTTGCAGTTCAGCAGAGTAACTTAACTGTGGGGTATTCTACCAGTAGGTAATGTCAACATTCTCTTATAGCTAAATAGTTTCATAAAAATGCTATATTGCTTTAATTCCACGATGCTGTCTTTTGAGGGCATGTCATTAGTTTAGTCTTAATTTTTTTTCCTCTCATGAGGAAATCACTCCATTTAATGTACAGATTAATCATAAATCATATCATGGTTTAAAAAACATTTTAAGATAATAAATTGCTGTTTTAAGTTGAAGTCATTGACAGTAACTTGCAAGCATAAAAATAAGCACACAGAATCTTAACATACTTTCATGTTTTTGAATGTCAACTTTATATTATCAAAAGAAAAAAATTAGCACAAACCTAATCACTCACATTTTATTAATGACAGTTGTCATTAGTGGTCCATGTCCGGTTTATCCAGTTTTCACTACTTAGCAGTATAACTTCTAACTCTAATCCTAACCTAACTAACCAATGGCAGAGGTACCATTTCCTCTTTACAAATGCTAAGTCCCAGAGCAGAATTTCCCTAGTGGTGGCTTCCTGCACTACAGCATTGTGTAGATTCATCATTATGCATTGAACAGTCAAATGTATGTGTTATTCATTTAAAGGCAGATAAATGTGTGAGATCTTTCATCAAAAAGAAAATTAAAGGTTCTTTTTTGCCATTTGTTACCTTTGTATTGTTCATGTAGACGATTCACATTGATATTACTTGACAGATAATTTGCTCATATATTCTCAAGTGGTAAATGTTCTATAGGAGGGGTTGGCAAACATTTTCTCTAGAAGCCGTACAGTAAATAAGCTTTGCAAGCTCTAAAGTCTCTGTTGCAATTACTCAGCTTGGCCATTGCTTCATAAGATTAGAGATCAATATTATATAAAAGAATGGGCATAGCTGTAATACAATAAATCTTTATTTACCAAAATGAATGGGTTAGATTTGACCCTTGGATTATAATTTGAGGACCCATTGTAATTGAGGGCAGAAAATTAACTTTAATGCTTCAATTTTTACCAAATAAACAATATTAGGCAAGAAGTATTTTAGTATATGTTTATTAATTCAAGAAGTGTGTTTATATATTCATTTAACAATCACTGTGTTCTTACAGGGTGTAAGGCACAGTATTTTTTCTTCTACTTTCTGAGGATGTGGTACAGACTAAGAAAGACAAAGTCCTTGCTTTAATGAAGCTTACCCTTTAGAGGTGGGAAACAGGACATAATGATTCAATACACATAAATTTCAGTCACCATCGGTGCATGAATATGAGCAAAGATAGTTCCTCTGGAGGCACCTACAGCTGGCAGTGGCCAGGAAAGATCTCTCCGAGAAAGGCACATTGGAGTAAAGACCTAGGAGATTTCCAGGACACGCAGTTCCAGAGGCAGAGATGAAACAGTACATACTGAATGAGACAGGTGTGGCTCCAGGACAATGGGACAGAGAGAGAACAGTGACGGAATTACAAAGGAGAAGAATCCAGAACATGTAATGCCTTGTAGATGATATGTAATCCTAACACAGGCTGGCACACACGTGTGTCGAGGTAATATATGTTACACGTGGTTGCTGCTTCTGTGCAGCATTAATTTCAGAGTTAAACTTCAGACAGTGGTAAACACAGAACAGGGCCAGCTCTGTGCAGGTGATCTTGGAAGTCACCCAAGACCTGGGGCTCAGAAGGCCCATGCTTGATTTTCTGTTCAATGTTCCATCTTAAAATTTATATGATTTAAACATGAGGCTCCATAGCTTCATTTTTCATCAGGCTGCACAAATTATTTAGCTGTCTTTCACTATAATAGGGAAAATCCAGGAGTCTATGGAAACCAGAGAAAGGGTCTAAATGGATTCTTTGGAAGGCAGAGGGGAAGTGAGGGAAGATTTCCTGAACAGTAATGGAGAATCTATTGGTTGATGTGGGAAGAAGACCTGGAAGAGAAGCAGGTCCAGAAGAAAGAACAGAGGTAAGAGATAATGACTGAAAAATGGTCAAAATATTTCAGGCACCAATGAAAGTTTGTTAGTGGGCTGGGGAGATAGCTCCGCTGGTAGACTGCTTGTCTTGCAAGCACAAGGCCCTGAGTTTGATCCCCAGTACCGCAAAAAAAAAAAAAAAAAAAAAAAAAAAAAAAAAAAAAAAAAGTTTGTTAGTGATATTTTTTCCTGTTTGTTTTAGGAAAATAATACTGAAGCCCCATCTATGACCATAGTCCAGGCTGCCCCACAAAATGGTTACAATTTTGCTTTTGGTGTCAAGCAAGCTGTTTTTTTTTGTTTGTTTGTTTTGTTTTTTGCAGTGCTGGGGATCGAACTCAGGGCCTTGTGCTTGAGAGGCAAGCACTCTACCGACTGAGCTATCTCCCCAGCCCAAGCAAGCTATTTTTTTTTTTTTGCATTTTTTTTGTCTTTATTTTTTTTTTTATTTTTTTTTATTGTAAACAAATGGGATACATGTTGTTTCTCTGTTTGTACATGGCATAAAGGCATACCATTTGTGTAATCATAAATTTACATAGAGTAATGTTGTTTGATTCATTCTGTTATTTTTTCCCTTCCCCCCACCCCTCCCACCCCTCTTTAGCAAGCTATTTTTTATAATCAATTAGTTAATTGTGTGTTGCTTTAATTATGCACACATTAAGAATTCTTTATGTGTTACAGCCGAACTCAGGAGAAAGTAAAGATGGCTGAGAAATTCTTCAAATATGGAGTACAATATACCAATGGATCTACTTGGTAGATGGCATGGTGTTTACATAGGATCCTATTCATGCTTATAAACGTGTTTTATCAGTCACCTGTCTCAAATGGTCAAGAATTTGGATAAAACTTCACATTCCCCCCTGCATGGGTATTTTCTGGGTCTGCAAAGCCCTCTCTAATCCTCATTCAGTATTGACAACATCCTGCAGTTCACAATTTTATTTTAAAGTCAGAAGAAGGGAATGGCAAATTATTATCTGTTTCTTAACATCCAGCAAGACAATTAGTGAATTAGCAATTCAAACTCTTGAGCATTTCTGTATACAAAAGGGGAGGGAGGCTTTACACACAGCAATTTGAATGGCAATGTCTGCAACAGATAGAAGCAGGGAGCAATTTGAAAGAATATGAACAATGGAGTTGCACTAAAGAGAGTTTCACAAACTTTACTTTATCAAGTGGTTTTTGTTTTCTTAAAGGTTTTGCAAGAAAAAAATGCATTCCTTACTTTGAAACTTTCTCCCTAATTCCACCTGTTCACTATTGATAAGAAGTCAATTTCAGAACCAACAGGCAATTGTGATTGTATCCTTAAATAATGATCCAAAACACAAAATGAAAAATGCTTGCAGGGTCTCCTCACATTTCTATTTATAACCCAGGTTTCCTGCCAGCCTTGTATACTCTATTAGTCTCTGTATTGAAATGGGGCTTTTGACGATTTCACAGAGTACACTGTAGGTACTTAATAAATGTTTGAAGTATAAGTGAATGGAAGAATAAATAAATGGAAAAAAAATGAATATGTATCTCGATTCAGCCACAACTAATAAATAATGTCAGATTCAAATGTTCTCAGTGATGCTCTAGAGAAGGTTTCTGAACTTTGAATCCTATTCTTAAAATTTAAATGACTTCAAAGGTGTGGTCGTACTCGGTGGCCATATTTCTTAGGGCAATTGGAATATGAGTGGAACTGATAAATCTTTTCAAAATCTGCTTCAGAAGAACCACCTGCCTCCTTGTCCTGTTGCAGCTGAATTATCAACACACAAGCTGACTCTGAAGGCCACTTATTTATAATGGTGGAACACAAGGTACCTCTGCTTCCTGAAGGACTATGAGATGTAGCCCCCTTCCACTGCAATTTTGGCCTAGCAAGCAAGGGATAAATAGCTCTCCTGGTAAAGCACTGATATTGCAGGGTTCATTTGTTATAGTAACCTTTTTTTTCTTTAACAAATTCATCCTGTCTTCACCAAGACAAATTTGTTTCGTCCCACCAAAGGGATTTTCCCATTACTGTTTGGATAGCTCCCAGTTAGTTGCTACCCATCCATTATATCTCAGCACAAGTGTCACTTTTTAAAGGGAAACTTCTCTTCCTGATTGGGACACTTCTCTTCTGTATTCACCTGGGCATCTTATCTCATCTTTAGCTTTTCCAGGAAATCACAGTCACACATGTTCTCTTTACCAATGTCACTGTTGAGGCACAGACTTCAGTTTCTTCAGGAGCTATGGGCACCCACCAGGAGGCAGGGGCAGAATTCAGGACAGCAAATATGAAACACCCTTCTGACACTCAGAGATGGCCTAGGGAGTGAATGGTAAAGGAAGAGATAAATGAGAGAATATCACAAAGAATCTAGTCTCATCTTTGTCAGCAGGCTTCCAAGGTATTGGAAATCCATTTTCCTAGTGTTTGCTGAATGAAGGACTTACAAAATATTCAACTGCTAAGGAATTGTGAAAAGTTTTACACCAAGTTTCAATTCCCAAATTCATTTTTGAGCCCAAGTAGCTCACAGTAAATGTATGATTTTAACTGAGTGCTTACTCTATGCCATCTGATCTTCAAAAGGTCCTTATTGATTCATCGTGTTATAAGAAACAGCCTGGATAAAATGAGAACCTTCACTGTTATTTAAGAAATCAAAGAAAGGAACCGAGAACAAAGTTGTTTTTATTGTACTTTGTTGCATGTCTTTCATTCTTCAAGGGTGACAGTTGTTACCATCTGTAGGACAACTGCCTTCACTTTGATCCCAACTGAGAACACCCAAGTGGCAAAGCTTCATTAAAATGTTCTGACTTCTTCATGCCCAGGAGGACACATACATAACTCTGTTACTGACTCTTCACATTGCTCTTGAAAGTTACCTGAGTAACGTGGCTACACATGCAGGGCTGGCTCTCGCTTTGGGAGGAGGAAGCATGACTTCCTGTACTGGAAATAGTCAGATACCTGCTACCTGGGCAGCCAAAGTCTCCAGGCTTCCCTGCATGTTTTCCATACTCAGTTCACTTAATCTCTTCATCTTGCGTATTTCCTATATCAAGTATTTCACACTGGAGGCATGGATTTCTTAAAGAATTTCATTTATTCAATGATGAAAGCAGTTTAAATACAGTATTAAACTTCTCCCATCAGTGGAGCAAAAGCTATCACTGGTATGCTTGCTATTCTGACTTATCACTTTAACACATCAATGTTTCTTTCCTGAAGTGGAGAATATTGCATGTTTCATTTTAATAGAAACTGTGTTTTCTATTCACAATGCTTATTTTAAAATTTCTCTTTTTAATTAAGGCATTCTATTTAATTTCAGCATTAGCATGCTTTCCCATAGAAAATGTTTATCCTGATGCCTTCTCAATAGAGTAGAACAACTGCACTATAGCAATAGCACATAATCTCTTTAACATCAAGCTATGCCTTTCCAGCAGAACCAGGGATTTTGCTCATTTGCTTTACACCATGTATATTTAAATCTTAGCAAGACTTTCCTGAGGCTATCTTAGGAGTTAGTCCTGTGCAAGGCTGGTTTCATAGGTAGACAGCCTGTAGAGCCATACAGAGTCCTGTACTTAGAAGATTCTCATGTTCAGTTTAATGTTCAGCTATTGGCATTATGACATTTTTAGTAACATTTGAACAAGGAGAACCATATTTTCATTTTAGACTTCACATCAATTTCATCCACTACTTACACAAAACAGAGGACTCAAATTTCATATAATATTATTTTTCATAGAAATTGGTATAATCTTGTCTCGTTATTCAATTTAATAACAAGACAGAAGATAAACAAAATACCGAAATCTTAGGTGTTACACATTGGCACGTTTTTACACACACACACACACACACACACACACACACACACACACACACACAGCCATAACCAATAATCACTGCAAAACATAGAATGTTCTCAACCCAGCATATGTCTTCAGCATAGTTCTTCTCAGTCAGTATCTATCTGCTCCTACTAGGGGTAACCATGATCCTGACAAAGGTTACTTTTATTTGGTTTTGAACTTTACATAAATGAAATCACATACAACATAGTCTCTTATACATGGTTTTGTCCTTTGGCCATTGTGTCTGTGAGACTCATCCATGATGTAATGGTAGAGTATTATCTTTATTGCCATTTAATGAACCATTATATGGATACACCACAATGTATACATTCTATTGTTTAGACATCTGGATTATTTTCAGTTTATTTATTTATTTATTTTTTATTTTTTATTGAATAAACCTGTTTTGAACATTCTTCATTTTTCTCTTGGTGTGTACCTAGAAGTGATTTGCTTGCTCATAAGAAATACTTGGGTATAACCTTAACAGATATTAGTATTGACTTTTGAAGGTCCCTGATGGTAACTTTTTGGAGCTATATCCATGCCTATCATCATGTAAAATTCATTTTGATTTCAACACAACATGTTGAATTTCCTCATATATTTCAATTCATTTTTAACATTCATAACCATTGTAGATAGAAAAATTTCCCTATTTTTATAGCTCTTTTTGCATATTGAGATTTACAGGATTTTCAACCAGATCAATGTCTCAGATTTAGTAAATTACATAAATTCTAGGTCTGACAGTAGTTTATTTTCTATTGATCAGTAACCAAGCTGTATTTTCTGCACACAAATGTTAAAAATGGTCATAGAAAGTTCCAGTAGAATTCCAATTCACATGACATACATAAATGTTTGATTAATGTTTGATCCTATGGATATGTATTAAACTGAGACTATACCATGTTTGAAATAAAAACTTATTCTGAACATTTTCCTTTACGTTAGCCCTATTTATATTTCTAAGAATAACTTAACCTTGGAGACTCTTAGAGCTATCATCCCGAGAGCAAAAATATGCCTGAGTCTACATAAAGAAAATCTAAATACATTGCTTGAAATCTTAGAATGAGGAATAACAACTCCAAAATTTTCCTTTAAAGAGTCATGATATTCTTGGGAGACAGTTTTAAAAGAACTGTTGACAATGATGTATGGCTCTCTACAGAAACTACTCTACCTAATATACAAATATAGATGAGTAATTTTCAGAAAATTCTGGTTCAGATCTTAAACCCAAATCACTTCATAAGGCAGACATTTGCATCCCAAGAATAAAACTTTCCCATTGTATTATTTTCTCTTTTCATAATAACTCAATTATGACTTGCACTGGAAATGAACCCCAGGAAATGCACAAAGTGGATTGTTAAACTCACTTCATCCTAGGTAGCTTCTGTGTTCAAAATCTGCTTCCTTATTACTCTTCATAACCCTAAGTAACTACCTTTATAAATGTCAACTGTGTGTGAAGAATCCTGTGCTTGCTCTTCACCTGTATGCTCACCCCCTTACCATCACCCTGTCAGACCAGTAAAATTTTAGGCCTCATTTTAAAGACATAATTTAGGGAGGTTAAGCTATTTACATGAGGTCCCAGAGCTAAGAAATGGAAGGTCAAGACCTAGTGCTCAAATCTATGTCACTTTATTCATGTTCTTCTCCCTTGTTTACATTGACCCTTGCATCCTACTCATTCATACCCCTGCTTGCAGGTCGGTGCCCTGTTTGCTGCTTCAGCAAGGAAAAAACAAAACATAAAAGGGCTCCTAGGTTCACTGCCTACATTTGTGGACTTTGACAGGAATATCCACGCAGGCTCTTGATCCAGCCTCCTCTGTTCTTGCCCCTAGTTTACTCCTGCACACTGAGTATCCTTGCACATATATGTACATAAGTAAGTGTATTTACTTCGGTTCCCTTCCTGCACACCATACTGGATTCCAAGAACAGCCCACCACCTTAATAGTCAAAAAAAAAAACACTTACCAATTCTTCAGGCTAGAATTGTACACACTGTTGTGTTACCCAACATTCAGAAGTTACATTAAAAAATAAGGCTCATGCTGGTCCTATAAACAGGCCTGTGCCACTTATAAAAGATCCACTCAGAATGTGGAATAGAATAGGGGTGTGGGTTCCAGGGGGTAGGTATCCTTGGCCCAATGGATAAAGGAATGACAGGAGGAGACTTAGATGAACCCCTCAAGGTCACAGGGCCCCTGGATCTGCAGAAGTTGTTTAATGACTGAATGACTGGCAGGAAAAAGAAGTATTGAAATAAACTAGATCATTCTAGAAATCAAAGAAAAGAGCCATAATCATAAATTTCCCCCCTTGGAGTTGCAATTACTCACTATCTACAAGGCAACTTCAACATACTCTACTTTGATTCCACTGAGAACAGTCAGGTTGCAATGCCTCATTAAGAGTGCTGTGATTTCTTTCTGCCTGGGTAGACACACATCTCCAGCTTGCTGAAGGTTTACCTGCACATTACTCCTAGAGATTCTTGTCTCTGAAATGCAGCGAATTGCCCTATTCTCACCCTGGCTGACTCCCACTCTGTGGGGAACAGGCTCCACTTCTGCAGGAATACCAGGCAAGTAACCATGCATCCTTCAATGAACCTTATGTCAGATAGAACACCCAGGAAGCAAACTCACAACTATTTCTTCTGAATTTTCTTAAAAAACCTTATTATTTTCAATGATACAAGTGATACAAATATAGGAAATGAAGAGTTGTGGGATTAGGTAAAATTACTAATTATATTTATCTTAAGTTTCTATTTTTTATAAGAAAAAGGATTCCAAGTCCAAATGCTCTGATAGGGTTTGCTATCTTCCCCTTCTCTATTCCAAGATGTCCCTGGCCACAGTGAAATACATGATTGCTTTGTGGATCAGATAAGGGGGCACCTGCTTTATACTCATCCTTGGGTTGGTTTCCAGTGCAAGGCATAGTTGCTCTCATTTTTAGAGGTGCTGCTGCACTGTTTGGTGAGGAGTGATAGGGAGGAACTCCATGGGCTTTGACTACCTCCATTCACTTTGAATATACCTTCACTTTTCATTTCCTCCTCTTTCCCATCACAACAGTTATCTCTTTAAATACATATGCTTAACTGGTGCAAAGGAAGAGAAAAGGGAATGAACTGAACACCTGGGTTCTCACCCAGATGTGGAATGTTGAGAGTCGCTGGAATTCTTTGAGACCTAGTTTCTTTTCCTGAAATGTGAGGGCATAATGTTTGTTGTTTTTACAACACAGAATTATAGACCAAAGAGTTCTAACTTCTTGTAGGCTAAAGGAGTTTATCAATTATAAAGCATTTGCAGAATGGTGCAGTGGAAATAATGTGGGACGAGAGTCAGGTGGCTGAGGCCTAAATCCAAATACTGCCAATGATTGGTTTTGGATTCTTGATATATAAAATTACTAGTCACCTTTGACTTCCCTGAGAGGTCTAATAATCCATGCAATTAAAATGTCAAGTGTGAAAAACACAATTTAAATTCAACCTTTGGGTAAGAAAATGAAAACTGATCTCCTTAGATTTCAAGATTATAACTATCTTAACGTATTGACATAAACATAAGGAAAGATTGGACCTAGGAAACATTTCACTTAAAATGAGCAACTTTCTCAGACCCCTAACCCCTTAATACAGTAGATCAATACCCATTTACTGAGGATCTACTAGAAACAGGAAAATTTCAGATATAGTTGAGAGGTAGAAAAATGAGTAAGTTAAGGATTCTTTATTCTTTGTCTCAAGGAATTTATGATTCAGCAATGGAGATAAACTCAAGAATAACTACAATAAGTGGAACTTTTTAAATTGCTGCCAGAGAGCTATTTTTAAAAGTTCCAGGGGGAACTTTTATAAAAAAGGAACATATTTGCTCAATCTATGGCAGATTTAACTCTGAGTTTCTGAGAATTTCAGTGAGGAGCTGCTCTGCGAGGGTGCAAGAAAGAATACTACTTTGTGGGGTACAAAGTGGATCAAAATCACTGTTCTATCATTTTCTGAGGATTAATTTCACAAATATCATGTGAGTTTCAGTGAATGTCATTTGATTCTTTTCTGTGGACACATTCTAAGTTGGAGTAGAAATGTGTCTCTGTTAACATGCAGGTAGAGTATCTTTATATCTCTTGGACTATTTTAAGATCATTGATATAGAAAGTTACGGAAGACTCAAGAATATGCTTCAGGAAGCTTCCAGTCTAACTGGTGAAGTAAAAAAATCAAAGATACTAATTATTTGACTTGTGTCTGCCAAGTGCATGCATAAATAATCCCACTTACTTTCATGGCTGTGTAAGTCAGGCACTGTGGTTAGACCTATTTTTCAGATGTGGAGTCCTAGTCTAACAAAAGCTACATAATTCCTACTAGTGATGTAGCTGGTATGTGATGAGTCTCAGATCCAGGACTACAAACACTAATAGAGAGTCTACCAAGGACTTTTAAAATTGAAAATCCTTTGTTCAATCTTTGTAACCACTAGAGAAGGAGGTACCAGAATCATTTCCATTTTATAGATGAGGAAACTAAAGGAAGGAGACCCAGTGACTTCTCCAAAGTGTCACAGTTAATGAACAGTACATGAAGAAGTGGTGTCTAAAGCCATGCAATATGGCTCCCAGGGCCTGCTGGTATCCTCTGTCTTCTCAAGTACACTTTCATCGGACATAAAGGCCCTAAGTTACCACTGCACTCACAGTCTCCTATTTGCGTTCTCATCTCAACACAACAAACTGATATAAGATCAGTGACATCAAGAGAGGCACTTATTCAACTGTCTGCATTTAGATTCTGCCTCTGTGGTCAGCCTGCTCCATCTAAAAGGCAAAAACACACCATTCTTCCTCCAATGACCTGCACTTTGCCATTCTTTTCCTGTGGCTTTAATTAAATGTTAACATTCATTTACCCTTTTCCATTGTGTTAATGATAACCTTCGCTTCTTGTTGCATTTAGATAAGCTTCACTCCATGATAGGTACCAAACAGGTTCATCTTGATATAAAGTAGAGAATGGGGACTCTTTGATCCATTCTGCTGATGTATTTTAAAATGCCAGTTTGAATATTTGTTTTGTACTTACTCCTTTTACCGAATGTCAGGATAATAAATTATTTCTGGATACTGCAGTAGCTAAAAGGTTCAATTTCAAATTAGTCATACTAACTGAATTTGATGCTTGCATAGTGTGAAACAAACTTATGTCTGAAAATATTTCTCCTTAAATACAGTAATGTTTTGCTTATTGATGGGGGCATGTTCTGAGATATGTGTCCAGGTGATTTCACGGTTGTACAAATATCATAGAGTTTGTTTATGAAGGCAGCTGTGATATCACTAAGCAATATAATCTTCTGAGCCTGCCACTGCATATGTGGTCCATCATCTACCAAAATGAGGTTATGTGTCACATGACTACAGTTGAAAATATACCATGGAGAGAAGTCTGGGTTGTGATTTAGAGTTGCACGATTTACTTATTTGGGGGAATCATATAACCACATTTTCCGTATGTTTACTCACTCTATTGAGAGGTAGATGACTTTTTTTATAAAATAGAGGAAAAAGGGCTGAGAATCAGACCTAGAATCACATCTCATTTTTGCTGCCTATGTTTTATGTGACTTCAGCAAGTCTTATTTTCTCTGAACCTCAGTTGCCGGATTACTTTTAACAATAACATTGCATCAACACAGCATAATTGAAGGATGACCATTTTTGACATGTTATTTATTTGTTAGAATAAACCTGTATATTTGTATTCATATTTTTTGCAAAAGAGAAAACTGTTCCTTAGAGAGATGAAGCAACGCAACTGCTAAGTAAGGAGAAGCCAGGCTTCCAATCCCAGGGCTGTTCACTTTTGGAGACCTGTGGCCTTAACTATGATGGTTGCCCTTGCAGTATCATCTGCACCATTCAATGCTATGCTTTCATGACTATGCTCATTGCTGGATTTCAGCATTGTCATTTCTTCCCATTTATCTCCTAAATTTTCAGATGATTTTGCTAGGCAAGGCCATGTCCCCTTCTCTGATAGTAATGGCTTCCCTCACTTCTGGAATTAGACATCCTCATGTTAGTCAGATTGGTCAATAGCTTCAACCTATAAAGTTCTTTTGAGTTTTACAACAAAGAAGAGAATTCTCTGTGCTTCCAGACTGTGGGGCAAGTACAAATGTACTGATTTGATTTTATATGACTTACGGTGCATTAGAATAGGGTATATAAAAGAGAAGAAAAGAGAAAATAAAGGTTAAAAATAAGCTGAGAAATGGAGGAGCATGGAGAAAGATTACCCTTTGAAATACTTCTTACAGTAACCAAATGTACACAAGAGTAAACGCTCTAAATGTTAACAATACTTTTATGTGCCTGATGGGATTGCAGAACTTCCCATTTCCTTTTAAGCTTTGTTAACAAATGCTAACTTTTCTACAATACATATGCATTATTTTTGCACCAAAAATATATGAATACAAACATTCATGTGCATGCCTGCAGATAACAAACCATGGAGAAATCTTGGGCTAGCTAATAACCCAGACAGTAACTTCTGTTGTGCCACATTTCTGGACCAGGCTCACTTTTCAGGCAAAGGTAGCATCAAGGCGTAAGTGTTCCTTTGATAATATCTCCAAGCTCATCCATTATTTCCAGCCTCATTTCATACTACATCATCAGTTGACATTTTTCTAAAGCAACGTACCTCTTAAATAAATGTATGACAGGAAATCTGTGCATTTGTGTGTGTGTGTGTGTATGTGTGTGTGTGTGTGTGTGTGTGTGTGTGTGTACTGGGGATTGAACTCAGGGGTGCTAGACCTCTAAACCACCTCCCCAGTCCTATTTTGTATTTTATACAGAAACAGAGTTGCAGAAGTTTTCAGAGGAGGAGTCTATGCAATTATTTATTTACATTTTTTAAAATGGTATTTACTTTCTATCAATTGCAATAAATCAATGATAATTTTACAATGCCATTTATGAAAAGCATCATGCTTTACTGATTCTAATTCTGTCCTCTACCCTGTTTGCTAGGCTTTTTCTCAGCATTCCTGTTCCTGTGCTGTTGGTTTCCTAATAGCCTTTTCTCCTACTTGTGATTCTCTAACCAAAGGCACAGTGCCACCAGAATATTCTTTCTCAGACACATCAGCTGGGTCATTGCAGTCTTTGAGAATGTAAGGCAGTTTCCCCATTACCATTATAGCCCCTCCAAAATAGTTGCCAAAATAGCTTATTCATATTCTAGTCCTCCAACTGTTCAAGCCAATTTCCTCTCCTCAGGCCCCTTACATGCATTGAGGTCACTGCCTTTCTATCCAATGGCAATGACTTTCTGGGCCCTGGGTCTTGTGCTTCGATTCTTTTTTTTTTTTCATGCTTTGATTAATTCTGGTCCATGAGAGCCTTTTTCTTCTCTTCTGTTTATCTTTTTTTATTATTCATTTATTTTAATTAAAAATCATAAATTTACATAGGGCAATATTGTTTGATTCATTCTGTTATTTTTTTCCCTTCCCCCCCACCCCTCCCACCCCTCCTACCCCTCTTTTCCCTCTATACAGTCCTTCCTTCCTCCATTCTTACCACCCTCCTTATCCCTAACCCTAACCCTAACCCTAACGCTAACCCCTCCTCCCCCCCCTTATATGTCCTCTGCTTATCAGCTTCTGTTTATCTTTTATCATATGTTCCTAAAGCCCTCAGCAATTAGCAGATATATGGAACTTACTCTTTTATATTATCTGGTAATAAATGAAATATTTACTGCATATCTTGTCATCTAAGATTTATAATTCTTTAAAATGCATATATATATGTATGTACACATGTGTGCACATGTGTGGACACACACACACATAGACACACAGAGCTTGGCTCCTTACAGGGCTATTGGCTGTAGAAGCAAAGAAGCTATTTCTGCTTCTTTTGTTTTCCTATTAATGTATAGCACAGGTTTGAAAACATAGAAGATACTTGATAAAATTATACCAAATTATATTTAGGTTCATGATAATTCAATTTAAACCCCTATCAAATATGAGACTCTATCACTATCACTCATAAATCAAATTTTAAGTATCATAATCATCTTCTAAAAACCTTTAATAGTTATTCATCTATGTTATCTGTTTTACCTATAAACCTAGCATTATTCATGTTCAAATGCTTGACTATTTGGAATAAGCTCTTACTCTGACAACTTCCTGTCAAATGGCTATTTAAAACTCTCAGGTGTATGGATTTAAGAGAATGACACAGTGTGATTTAGTATGGATTGATACCTAAACAATGGATGGCAAAGGAGCTATTAATAAAAGGACTGATATTGTGGTGTGTTCAAAGACTCTTGAATAATAGGAAAGCTATCTTAAGTCGGTAGCTGCCTGGTGAAGATTGTTGGCTCATTGAGAATTGTGTCTGCTCTTTTATTACTGTCAGCATTTTGGAGCAGTTTTATATTTAGTTGCTGTTTTTATTGAACTGATAAATTCATTATGCAAGGAGGTGTTGTGCTTTTGGAATCTAGTATTTTGATTTACATTTTCCCTTGGTGAGATTTCCTATCATTAAATTACTCCAGAGAAAAAGCATGCAGATTCCGAACAAGTTCTGAGTGCCACTGAAAGCTAGAAGGTGATTATTGCATAGTTCCAGTCATAGAAAGTAAGACTGTCTATATAAATCATGATGAGTTACATTGTGAATGCTATTAAAATAAAATTATTTTTTAAAAGCCTCTACTGAAAATGCCTCAGGGTAGGTTTTATCTAATAACCTATGTGGAATAAACAAATATCAGCTTGATCATGATTCTCCAATAATGTGATTTATAGAGAGAACTTTATATTAACCATAAAAAGCTTCTTTTAGTATTATTCACAAGTACCCACCAAAAGAACTAGAATTTTCAATCCTTCCATTTTAAGCCCATGAAAATTGATCCTATTTTCTCAAATCCTTTTGTAATATTTCTTTAATGGAGAATTAAAATGAATTTCAAACAGTTTTCAAAGTCCTAAAGAGATCTAAAGAAAATTATGAACAGGGTTCACAAATGTAATGTGCACAGAAAGTTAACATTTATCAATGGAGAATTATCAACACTGAATCTGAATAATGCCTATTCAAAGATTTTTTAAACTTCTTAAAAATTCATTAGGTTTCATGCTTTAAAAATAAGGCTATGGAGGCAACATTAAGAAACAATGAGTTTTAGCTTTAGTTTTAGAATCAGAGTAATTAGATTTGAATTCTAGCCACACAATCTGTTGCTATGTGACCTTGTATTGGTCACATGATATGTAAATTTTCCAACCTTTAAAATTGGGACAATAACACAGTCTATTTATTTTGGCAAATAGTCTTGGAGAATGCAAATGTGAAAATATTTTACATTTGTCAAATGCTGTTGATATGTAAGTTATTATCATTGTATTTAGTGCTACACAAAATGTACATTTTAAAATCCTTCATATAATTTTTTCCTATAATGTCTTAAAAAGTGAAGCTGCTTGGAGAAAAATATCAAGAACTTATATTGGGTACTAACTATATACTAGGTGTTATGTAAGCATTACTGGATTTAATCTTCAAAATAATCTTCTTGGCTAAGTGCAAGTTTCATATTGTCTACAGACAAGGAATCATCAACCTGAAGATATTCAATGCATGCCCAGGTCAGAGCATAAGTAGGAGAGTTGGCTCCATCTTAGATTTTTCTCCAGATTAGGTCCTCTTTCCCTTGCTGCATAGGAGATCTCCTTCACTAGAGGGTATATAGATGCAAGAGTCCCATTTAAGGAGGGACAAACTCCCATGATAAAGGATTAGATGCTGTTGTCCACCCTCAGAGGTGCAACAGATGGCCCTGGAGGCACACTTGTCCCACAGACTTCCCTGGTGGGGCATCTGCTATGCCCCATAGGAAGTCCCTTCTCTGTTCCTCTGCCTTTTCCTTCTAGCCTCTTGGATAAGGGAGCAACGCAGCAGATGAAAATTGCAGTATAAAGGCTGAGCTCAATAGGAACTGCACCACAGGAACAGGGGAAAGTAGGATTTTCTAAGTTGTGGTTATGCCTTTGATTCTAAGTTATCTTAATCAATTAATAAAAGTTTCTGAGATGTGTATTATTGTTACCATTTTTCATTGAAGAAATTTGCTTTTAGATAGATTAGGCAATTTACCTTGGAAGAAAATGGATTGCAACTATTTGTAGTCTGTCTTTCCTATTCCAACTGGGTGCAGACCAGGGCTGAAGGCACAGTCCAGCATTCACCATCAGAGGGGCTTCAGCAGTCCTGAGGGTAGAAATTGCATCAGAGCTTATTTAGTCTGTCTGGGCTGCTACAATAAATGGGTACTTACAAACAACAGAAATTCCTCTCTCACAGTTCAGGATGCTGGAAAGCCTAAGGTCAAGGCCTCAGGAACTGGCCTCTGATGAGGGCCTGTTCCACACATAAAAGAAGAGATGAGAGGGTGAAAATCTCTCTGGAACCTTCTTTCTAAGGGTGCTAATCCCATTCATGAAGACTTCACTTCCTCAACCCAAGTATCCCTTATAATCTTGAAAATTAGGATGTCAACAGATGGATTTGGGGGGAACACGAACACTGGACCACAGCAATATCAAAAAATCTTATTCTTGTTATGTATAAAACACAAGATAAATATTCAACACAAACAAATGCACAACATTATGGTTCAGATTAAGTGTCCTCCAAAAGTGTATCTATGAGACAATATAAGAAATTTCAAAGGTGATGTGATTGAGTTGAGAGGTTTTTGCTAATCAGTGCATTAATCTCCTAATAGGGATTAACTTGGTGGTAACTGTAGGGTGTGGTTGAAGGAGATAGGGCACTGGAGGCCTGCTTTTGGGTATATATTTGGTCTCTGATAAGTGGAATACTCTCTCTGATTCCTGGTTGTCATTTCCTGAGATGATTTACTCTGCCATGATTTTTTTTCATGATTTTTTTTCATGATGTAGCTGACCATCTGTGAATGAGAACTCTGAAACTGAGTTGCCAAATAAACTTTCTTCCTCTATAACTGTTCGTGTCAGTTCTTTTGATTGCAGTGGTTCCTTTAGAACTCTTAATTTATATAAATGCATATATAAATGCATTTCCTCATTATCAGGATTTTTTAAAACATATTATGATTGGTATATTTGCATAGTCTTTCCAAAACCATTATCTGCAAGGCTAAATTTTAGTAGACATCCTAACTTTTGAAGAGATCATATTATGTATCTCATCACCTTTCATTATGCGTTTTTAGAGCATGAACACCCAAATTTCAAAGAGAAGAATGTGTGCTGAAATCAGTGGAGTGTGTCCTAGCAACCCTCATCCACAGGATTGAATAGCACTTAAATCCTATAGGTACATATTGACAGTCAATTGTTCTAATTACATTCACAAATTAACTGATGTGATAACAGATTATTTCCTTACTCACATATTTTTTGAAGGTTTTCAGGGAAACCTACTTGATTATTTCAAATTTGAGCTTGAAACAATAAAACATCTTGGAATAATTTTAAGGATCTGGTTTACAAAGCATGGTTTATAAAGTATGTTCATTCCCTTGGTTTTTTTTTTTTTTTCTTTTTCTTTTTTTCAATTAATAAGCATACTTCAATTAGCAAGTGGTATGACTTTGTTGTAATGAAAATGAGTTTTTTTTATAGTTTAGTTCAATAGTCAATGTAATAATCTGCACTTCTTTGAGATTTAAAAAAAAGACACATGCATTGATTTGACAAAAGCAGTGCTCTTACATTAGTATCAATTATTCTTTATCTTTTGAAACGCCATGCACACAGTTTTCTCAGAAGGCTTCCTCAGTCCCTTCAATATGTGATTGGGTCAGAGGCTTCTTCCCTGTGTTCACCTAAAACTCTATGCATGCCAGCTGTGTATGACACTACATTGTGACCTTCTATCTCCTTGGTTGCCTGAAGACCTACGCCTATCAGCTGGCATGTTCTGTAGGATAAGTGTCAAGTTAGGGACAAGGCTTGTAAGATCAGGAAAAGGTCCTGATCATAGTTTAGTAAGATCAGGATCATAGTTTAGTAAGAAAAAGGAGGATCATAGTTTAGTAAGAAAAGCAGAACGTAAATAACTATATTAAAGGTTAAAGTCTCTAAGCAAGATGTTTCCATATAGTACAATGAATGCAAGGACCACTTAGAAAATTAGTTTGCATTGGTAAGGGGTTTTCAATGATAAGTTCTTTGGATTGTTGGTTTGTTTGCTGTCAGAGATAACCCATAGATGATTCTGATATGTAGTTATTAAATTATATATATATATACATATATATAAAGTAGCAAAATAGCAAATATCTGTGTAGCAATTATATTGCGATGTGTATTCACTGTACATACTGCCATTTACTATCACTGGATGTAATACTAAAATTAGCTAATTCAACATTTTCTCAGTACCAACTATCTGTAAAGGTGCTAATGCTGTGAACAATATAATACTGAGTAATCCTGTCATCTCTAGGAAGAATGTGAACCAGAGAACCATTTTGGACTGTACACTTCCTAGAAGATAGGCAATGGGCTAGGCATGTTTCCTGTGCAAGGTTATCTAGTGCTCATGAACGCACTGAGATGAAAGGATTACTGTTACCATTTCAGATATTAGAAACTAGATAGAAGATTGGGTTTAAGTGGCTCAGGATCACACAGCTGTGGAGTGATTGAGTTAAGAATTCAAAATAAGATGCTTTTATATGAAGTCTTATTTTATTAGACACTATTATACAGTGTCCCAAAGGAGTTATTACCTAGCAAAGGAATATATGATATATATGCAAACATCCTTATTAGATGAAGACTATTCTATAACAGATATAAGCAAAGAATAATGACAATCAGGGAATCCATAAAAACTTCATGGAGAAAGTTGCAAGGGAGTTATTGCAAAGGTTTTTCTAACATGCTGTACTGAAGACACAAATATCTAATAGAAGAGTACAGAGAATCTGCACATCTGAATTTTTTTTTTCTTTTCTTTCTTTTTTTTTTTTTTTTGTAGTGCTGGATTCAAGCACTCTACCAACTGAGCTCTATCACCGGCACTGAAAAAAATCGTATACAGAAAAGGATAATAATATTAACTCTGAGTAGCTGTTGTGAATAATAATAATAATCAATGTTCTCTGAATGAATGCTATGCACCAGGCAGTGCATGAAGCTACATTAATTATCTAACCCACTCCTCAGGATAATCTATGGAGGAGCTGTTATTGTGTCTCATTCAATATATGAGGAAATGGAGTTTAGAATGGAAGTAACTTGCCCAAATTCCACATTAAATAAATTGCAGGGGTGGTATTACAGCCCAAGTTCTCAGCTCTATACTGCTTGACCTGTAACTGAGATGTGAAAACTACTGTCTTGTGTTAGGTTCATCATAAGTGCTCAATGATAATGATAATGTCTGCTACCATTTATCAATCACATGATTGCCAGAGGCACAAAACATGAGATTCCTAGGATGACTTCAGAGAAGTGAATACCATACTCTTTGATGAGGACTCATTGTAGGAAGTGGCTGGGGCTATTTGTGTGAAGGCCAAGTGGGAGCACACAATGGAGACTTTTCAAGGTTAGGAATTTGACGTTGACTTAAGGAGCTATTATGAAACAATAAAGGTTTCACAGACCAATAACCTAATTAGAACCCAGTTTTTGAAATGCACATTTAAAATGCACATTGGGAAATTAGAAATCACTGAGCTAGACTTAGATATTGATTAGATATGAGCTAAAAGGAAAAGGGAAATGTAAAAAATTAATTTAGGGAATTGGAGCTTAAGGGGGTGAGTGGAATTTAGTGGGAGTCTAAATACAAGCAAAGAAGAATAAAAATGGACTCAGGCTGGGGCTGAATCAAAGATATAAAGTAGGTGAGGAGAGGAACATGATATTCTGTTTGGGAAAACTGATTTAGGAAGCTAATGTGACTATGTAAATTTATGATTACACAAATGGTATGCCTTTACGCCATGTACAAACAGAGAAACAACATGTATCCCATTTGTTTAAAAAAAAAAAAAAAAGCAAAAAAAAAAAAAAAGCTCATGTGACATACACCTGATGGTTTCCAGCAGGCTGGTTTCCACCAGGCCATGACAGAAGATAAAGCTAAGTATATAGATTAAGGAGTGATCCAGAATTTCATGATATTAAATTACGCACTATATTAGAGTAACATATAGTCACTATCCCTTTGTATAGTTATAATAATTAATAAAATAACTTATTTGGGACTATAATCAGTAGGATTTGAGAATCTGAGATTATTTCATACCTATACATTATTTTATGCATGTACATATATGTCTGTGTGTATCTATCTATCAATGTATCAATATCATTTTACTTCTATTTACTAGTATCCTTCATCCATGATTATCAGGGAATTCGTACAGTTTTTTCACCACTATATCCTTAGGTCCTGGAAGAGTTTGCAGAAAAAAAGCAGCCAAAGTATATTATTGTATGAATGAGTAAGTAAACAATTAATGGGTCACAGTTGTTGACACTTCATGAAGGGTTAATTCACTCATTATCTCCAATAGGCCATTGCTCTTCTGAGAACATAAGGGAATCTATGTACTACTGGTCTAGAAAAAGATGCGTATGTGGCAATTTCTCATCTGATTACAGAAGATCCATAGATACCCTGAAAACCATGGGTCATTCTCCGCCGAATTGAGGATAAAAATGTGAGCACTCATTCAATGTTTTGCTCATTATAAACCTTGAAGAAGACCTAAATTTAGAGTTCCTATAATATTTGTATAACATTTTAAAACATCTTAATAAAAATTGTATGGTATATATAGGTGGGAGTTAACTCTTCTCTCCTCCCTAGAGGAGGGAGTAACAGAAGCACTCAAATCAAGAGTTTAGATTCTAAAGATGGTTACTGAGAAATCTGAAAATATTTTTAGGACTTCTGGAAATATTTTTCATTGATAAAATGAACTGGGATCAAAAAATGTGACTGACTCCACAGACAACTCTGGCCTTTCGAATAAAGTACATGATCCAGCAAACCCAGCAACCTGACTGCCTGGTAACAAGTTCTCTGGTCCTCTGGAAGGTTATCTGTTTCTGATGTTAGAATATTATTTTCCCTGCTACAAGCTTGAATCCTTCCTGTGGGGTGCTTGTAAGAAATGCCTAACACAACAAGTTGAGGACTTCACGGAGTTCTTAGACTTGTGGCTTAATACTAGACCCACACAAGTGTGCAGATGCTTTGACTAATCAATAGGTACAATTATGTACTCTGAGATTTGCTTTCATTGCAAGGAAAAAAGGAAAGAAAAAAAAAAAAGAACAAAGAGGGAGGTCACATATCCCAGCACTCACTGATGGTTAAGGTTAACCAATGCCTGGCAATCAAGAAATTCAATGTCAAGACCATTTACAGTTCATTGAGAGGCTAATTTTAAGTGGAAGGAGAAGCAGGAAAATGGGAACAGAGACAGGAGAGTTCCACAGCATGAACAGAGAGCAAGAAGGTGTGGAGAGGGGAGGTGCTCCATGACATTGACTATCCAATGTTTAGATAAGAAAAGAACAAAAACTCAGAGGACTTTAGTTTTCAAATTAGAAAGAACATTCATTACTTTCAAGAAAAAAAGTGTTACTAGAATGGTGGAATCTGGTGAATAAGGAATGATTAAAAACTTACTGAGTATTTCTGTGTGCAAAATACTATGGTTTTGCAGGGGAGACATAATCTACAGGACAGATTTTTCTGAATTTAAACAATGTTGAGCTGGGGATTCCTTCAACAGCATAAAGAGATGCTATGAAAAATGTTGTCCAGGAAGAACAAGACTGTAAAAATGAATTATTTGGTAGCTCATTCATTCCTTTCTTATTTTTCACCTAGATGATTCACCCCTCATCGGGTAACATGATGCCATGCTCTCCCTTCACCTAAGAATTCTTCTCCCATCTTCCCTATGCAGCTAATGACACATGTCACCATCAACTTTAGGAATGGGCCCTGACTGGGTTGGGACAATTAATATAATGTTCTACTGACAATATCAGACTCATGGATGGGGCTGTGCCTCAATCCAGGCAATAAGAATGAGACTCACAGGTTTTGTTACATACCTAGGGAATAGAAGTTCCTTTCTTTTAGCAATTGGTAAGAGGATTTAGGATCCACACCTAAACTATTTTGTTCAGCCTGGAAAACATGGAATCAAGGAAAAGGGAAAACAGGAATTAAAGAACATTATTTTAGTTGTGGCTTAAACCTCACATGAAGGTTCCTTTTTAGAGAGTTTCTAAACGTTCAGGAATATCTTTAATCTTTTCAGGTACATAAATTAATACATTCCCATTATTCTTTTTTTTTTTTTGTTTTTTTTTAATTGTAAACAAATGGGATACATGTTGTTTCTCTGTTTGTTCATGGCGTAAAGGCATACCATTTGTGTAATCATAAATTTACATAGAGTAATGTTGTTTGATTCATTCTGTTATTTTTTCCCTTCCCCCCAACCCTCCCACCCTTCTTTACCCTCTATACAGTACTTCCTTCCTCCATACTTGCCCCCTCCCTAACCCTAACTCTAACCATAAGACTACCCCTTCACTAGCCCACATTATGTGTCATCCTCCACTTATTAGCGATATCATTCGTCCTTTGGCTTTTTGAGATTGGTTTATCTCACTTAGCATGATATTCTCCAATTTCATCCATTTGCCTGCAAATGCCATAATTTTATCATTCTTTATGGCTGAGTAATATTCCATTGTATATATATACCACAGTTTCTTTATCCACTCATCAATTGAAGGGCATCTAGGTTGGTTCCACAGTCTGGCTATTGTGAATTGACCAGCTATGAACATTGATGTGGCTGTATCTCTGTAGTATGCTGATTTTAAGTCCTTTGGGTATAGGCCAAGGAGTGGGATAGCTGGGTCAAATGGAGAGTCCATTCCAAGTTTTCTAAGGAATCTCCACACTGCTTTCCAGAGTGGCTGCACTAATTTGCAGCCCCACCAGCCATGTATGAGTGTACCTTTCTCCCCACATCCTCGCCAACACCTGTTGTTGCTCGTATTCTTGATAATCGCCATTCTAATTGGGGTGAGATGGAATCTTAGGGTGGTTTTGATTTGCATTTCTCTTATTACTAGAGATGTTGAACATTTTTCCATGTTTGTTGATTGCTTGTACATCTTCTTCTGTGAAGTGTCTATTCATTTCCTTAGCCCATTTGTTGACTGGATTATTTGAATTCTTGGAGTAGAGTTTTTTGAGTTCTTTATAGATTCTGGAGATTAGTGCTCTATCTGAAGTATGATTGGCAAAGATATTCTCCCACTCTGTAGGCTCTTTCTTCGCATTGCTGATAGTTTCCTTTGCTGAGAGAAAGCTTTTTAGTTTGAATCTATCCCAGTGGTTGAATCTAGCTTTTATTTCTTGTGCTATGGGAGTCCTGTTAAGGAAGTCTGATCCTAGACCAACAAGGTGAACATTTGGACCTAAATTTTCTTCTATAATCTGCAGGGTCTCTGGTCTGATTCCGAGGTCCTTAATCCATTTTGAGTTTAGTTTCGTGCATGGTGAGAGATATGGGTTTAGTTTCATTCTGTTGCATATGGATTTCCAATTCTCCCAGCGCCATTTGTTGAAGAGGCTATCTTTTCTCCATTGCATATTTTTGGCACCTTTGTCTAGGATGAGAAAATTGTATTTATTTGGGTTTGTGTCCGTGTCCTCTATTCTGTACCATTGATCTACCTTTCTATTTTGGTACCAATACCGTGCCGTTTTTGTTACTATTGCTTTGTAATAGAGTTGAAGATCTGGTATTGCAATACCCCCTGTTTCACTCTTCCTGCTAAGGATTGCTTTAGCTATTCTGGGTTTCTTATTCTTCCAGATGAATTTCATAATTCCTTGCTCTATTTCTGTAAGGTACGTCATTGGGATTTTTATTGGAATTGCATTGAATTTGTATAGCACTTTAGGTAGTACGGCCATTTTGACAATATTAATTCTTCCTATCCAAGAACATGGAAGATCTTTCCATCTTCTAAGGTGTTCTTTAATTTCTTTCTTTAGTGTTGTATAGTTCTCATTGTAGAGGTCTTTCACCTCTTTTGTGAGATTGATTCCCAAGTATTTTATTTTTTTCGAGGTTATTGTGAATGGGGTAGTTTTCCTAATTTCTCTTTCTGAAGATTCATCACTTATGTATAAAAATGCATTGGATTTATGGGCATTGATCTTGTAACCTGCTACTTTACTGAATTCACTTATGAGTTCTAAGAGTTTTCTGGTGGAATTTCCGGGTTCCTCTAAATATATAATCATGTCATCAGCAAACAGGGATAGTTTGAGTTCATCTTTTCCAATTCGTATCCCTTTAATTTCTTTGGTTTGTCTAATTGCTCTGGCCAGAGTCTCAAGAACGATGTTGAATAGAAGTGGTGAAAGAGGGCATCCCTGCCTTGTTCCAGTTTTTAGGGAGAATGCTTTCAGGTTTTCACCATTTAGAATGATATTAGCCATGGGCTTAGCATAAATGGCCTTTAGAATGTTAAGGAATGTTCCCACTATCCCTATTTTTTCTAGTGTTTTGAGCATGAAGGGGTGCTATATTTTATCAAATGCTTTTTCTGCATCTATTGAAATAATCATGTGATTCTTGACTTAAAGTCTATTAATATGGTGAATTACGTTTATTGATTTCTGGAACCAACTATTTATTTTGTCAATTTTTTGTATTGTTTCTTTTGATTCAATTTCATTGATTTCAGCTCTGAGTTTAACTATTTCCTGTCTTCTACTACTTTTGGTGCTGTTCTGTTCTTCTTTTTCTAGGGCTTTGAGCTGTAGTGTTAGGTCGTTTATTTGTTGAGTTTTACTTCTTTTATTAAATGCGCTCCATGAAATAAATTTCCCTCTAAGTACTGCTTTCATAGTGTCCCAGAGATTTTGATATGATGTTTCTTTGTTCTCATTTACCTCTAAGAATTTTTTAATTTCCTTCCTAATATCTTCTGTTATCCATTCATCATATAATAGCATATTGTTTAATCTCCAGATGTTGGAATAGTTTCTGTGTTTTACTCTTTCATTTATTTCTAACTTCAATCCATTATGATCTGATAGAATACATGCTAGTGTCTCTATCTTCTTGTATTTGCTAACATTAGCTTTGTGGCATAATATATGGTCTATTTTAGAGAAGGATCCATGTGCTGCTGGGAAGAAAGTGTATTCGCTCTTGGTTGGATGGTATATTCTATAAATGTCCGTTAAGTCTAAATTATTGATTGTCTTATTGAGATCTATGGTTTCTTTGTTCAATTTTTGTCTGGAAGATCTGTCCAGTGGTGAGAGAGGCATGTTAAAATCACCTAGTATTATTGTGTTATGGTCTATGTGGTTTCTGAAATTGAGAAGGATTTGTTTGACATACATGGATGAGCCACTGTTTGGGGCATAGATGTTTATGATTGTTATATCTTGCTGATTTATGCTTCCCTTAAGCAGTATGAAATGACCTTCTTTATCCCTTCTGACTAACTTTGGCTTGAAGTCCACATTATCTGAAATGAGGATGGATACTCCAGCTTTTTTGCTGAGTCCATGTGCATGGTATGTTTTTCCCCATCCTTTCACCTTTAGTCTATGGGTATCTTTTTCTATGAGGTGAGTCTCTTGCAGGCAACATATTGTTGGATCTTTCTTTTTAATCCAATCTTCCAGTCTATGTCTTTTGATTGATGAATTCAGGCCATTAACATTCAGGGTTATTATAGAGATATGATTTGGTTTCCCGGTCATTTGGTTCATTTTTTAAAATTTATTTATTTATTTGTTTGACACATCTTGGCTCCTCCTTTATTTGACAATTCCTTTAGGATAATTCCTCCCTTTGCTGATTTGCTTCTTTGTTTTTCATCTCTTCCTCATGGAATATTTTGCTGAGAATGTTCTGTAATGCTGGCTTTCTTTTTGTAAATTCTTTTAGCTTTTGTTTATCATGGAAGGATTTGATTTCATCGTCAAATTTGAAGGTAAGTTTTGCTGGGTATAAGATTCTTGGTTGGCATCCATTTTCTTTCAGGGCTTGAAAAATATTGTTCCAGGCCCTTCTAGCTTTTAGGGTCTGGATTGAAAAATCTGCTGATATCCGTATTGGTTTCCCCCTGAATGTAATTTGGTTCTTTTCTCTCACAGCCTTTAAAATTCTGTCTTTATTTTGTATGTTAGGTATTTTCATTATAATGTGCCTTGGTGTGGGTCTGTTGTAATTTTGTGTATTTGGAGTCCTATAAGCCTCTTGAACTTGATTTTCCATTTCATTCTTCAGATTTGGGAAATTTTCTGATATTATTTCATTGAATAAATTGTTCATTCCTTTGGCTTGTTTCTCTAGGCCTTCCTCAATCCCAATAATTCTTAAATTTGGCCTTTTCATGATATCCCATAGTTCTTGTAGATTCTGTTCATGATTTCTTATCATCTTCTCTGTTTGTTCAACTTTGTTTTCAAGGTTAAATATTTTGTCTTCAATGTCTGAGGTTCTGTCTTCCAGGTGTTCTATCCTATTGGATATGCTTTCTATGGAGTTCTTAATTTGGTTTATTGTTTCCTTCATGTCAAGGATTTCTGTTTGTTTTTTTTTCAATATCTCTAACTCTTTATTGAAATGATCTTTTGCTTCCTGTATTTGCTCTTTTAACTGTCGATTGGTGCGATCATTCAATGCCTGCATTTGCTCTTTCATCTCATCATTCAGTGCATGCATTTGCTCTTTCATCTCATCGTTTGCTTCTCTGATCATTTTAATTATGTACATTCTGAACCCCTTTTCTGTCATTTCTTCTGCCATGCTGTCATTGGGTTTTATTGATGTAACATCTAGATTTGTTTGCAGCATTTTCTTTCCTTGTTTTCTCATATTGTTCAGGTATCAGTGGACCGCTGAGATATTGCAGATTTCCTCTATTGACTTACAATGTCCCTGAAGATTTCTATATATATCCCCCCTTAGCCTTCAGTAGGCTGATGTCTTGGAGGAAGTTGATAATGCGGTGCTCCACAAGGAAGCTGCCTCTCTAGGATTGGTGGCCTTCAGGTGGGGTATATTCCCTGCTAGTGGGCAGAGGTGCCTCCACTTGTTGACCAATGGTCATCCAAAGGGGACCTGGGCTGCGGGCTGAGGCAAGGCCTGTTTGGGCCTGAGTCTCTGCTTTTACCGTCCTTGTGGGGAAACCTCACCCAGCAGGGAAGACTCACCCGGTGGGGAGGTCTCGCTGGTCAGTTCCCTCCTAGAGTTTCCCCTCAATTTACAGCTACCGCCTGGGCTGGGCTGACTTCCTCTGCAAAGTTCCCAGGGGCCCGGCCCTACCTCCTGGGCCTGGGAGCATCACCCTTTGGGGATAAATCTCCTTAGGCTGCCCCTCCTCAGAGAATCTCCCCGCAAGCCTGGAACCTTCGCTCAGCCCTAAGCCTGTCTCTGTGCGGCTCTTCCACCAAGAAGCCTCCTAGATCCTGGAACCCTGCTCTGCACCTAATCGCCTGGCTATGCGGCCCCTCCTCTGAGCAGCCACCTGGGGCCCCGTACAATCGCTCTGAGTCCCAGAGACCCGCCACACGCCTCTTCCTCCAGACAGCCGCCCAGTATTCCGGTGCGGTCATTAGGAGTCCAAGAAATTCACTGCGTGCCTCCACCTCCCACCAACCACCCGTAGCCCTGGGCAATCAATCACTCCGAGTCGAAGTGACCCTCCCCGTTCCTCCTCCTTCTCCAGATAACCTCCCGGGTGTTCAGGAGCGGTCACTCTGAGTGGCTCTGAATCCACGTGACCCACTGCACGGGTCCTCTGGGCAACCGCCCGGAGCTCTGGTGCGGCCACTCAAGACCAAGGGACCCACCACGCTTCTCCTCCAGGCTGCCTCCCTGTGTTCAGTAGCAGTTGCTTTAAGTCCAAACAACTCACCACTCGCCTTCTCCTCTGAGCAGCCGCCTGGAGCGCTAATGCAGTCACTGCGAGTCCAAACGTCCTGCCGCGCTCCTCCTCCTCCTCCTCCTCCTCCTCCTCCTCAGGGCAGGCCCCGGTGTTCTGAGTCCACACAGCTCTCCTCGCCACTCCTCCCCTGGGCAGCCGCCGGAGCCCCAGTGGTTGCTCCGAGTCCCAGCGCTGTGCCAAGCGGCCTCCTTTACGGCGCTCCCAGTTGTCCAAGTTCACTGCTCCAGCGGGGGGAGGGGTGTCTCGTCGGCAGCTCTACTTCACAAAGTTTCCCGCATTCAGGGACCACCATCTCATCTGGGATGCCTTCCCAACGGGTGAGAGTCACCCGCTGCTTTGAGTTGGTCCCAAGTGTCTCAATATCTCCTCTTTTGAATCCTGAGTCCTGGAGCAACGTGAAATGCAGCCACCCTCTAGGCCGCAATCTTCCAAAATTCCCCATTATTCTTTAAACCAGTTTGATTTGACTTTCCTTAAATTTGACATTTTAAAATAAGTCCTGATATGGAGAAAATTCTTTATTAGTTTACTGAAAAGGGTAAGTAAGAAATGAAAGGGGCTAAATCTAGAAAATATAGATTAGAATCAGGAACAAATAGCCCTGGAAGGTATCTTAATCACCTAGGAATTGGGCTGTTGAATAATCCATTGTTTATCCCTCTGTGCTCTTAATTCTGACTCTTTAGACCTCTGGTGGTCACTGATGTCATCCAGGCCTGAATTACAGCTCATTATTTAAATGTTTCTTTTGCCACTGGATTGTAAATGAGAACTCCTAGGCTTTTCCTGTGGGAAGAGTCTATTTCTTACACTGATAACCTCATGTGCCCTGGCATAATGCCTGACACTTAGCAATAGTTGTAGCATTGTGTTGGCTTCTAACACAGGGAGGATGTGATGAGAGCATCATTTTGACAACATCACTCTGGCAGCAATGGTTTGAAAGACAAGGATGGGATAATGAATAAAGAGGAAAGCTAATTAAATATGCATTTCAGTGTTTCAGGAGGAAATGGATAAGAGCTCAGAAAAATAAATCAACAGATTGGTAAGATCTAAATCTAGGCAGCCACATGAATATGGACATGGTCACACAGATAAGTGTTCTCACAGTGTTGCTCTCTCCTGTCCTCTTTTATTCATAGGGCATTCTTAAAACCGTTGCCCATGGTGACTCTCAGAGGAAAGCTGACCAGCATTCGGATGCACCTATCAGACCAAACACTGATGAAAGGGCCCTGATGCTTCTTTTTTTCAACTGAGTCAATTGTTCTAAATATAGACTGCATGGTTCCATAGTGCAACAGGAGAGACTAGAAGTGAATTACAGGATTGACAATGTACTCAGGCCACAATGTAAGCAAATGTGAAAACAAGCATAGTATAGCCTGAAAAAGGGAAATGTTTAAAATATCCTGAATACTTTCCAGTTTTTATTGCAGTTTAAAGTATTGCCTTACTCTTTCTCCCATGGTAGCATGGTGCTGAGTCTAAAGAGGAATGTAAGGAAGTGGTGGTTTCTAATGCATTTGAATGAGACATAATACCTTCTAGAGCAAACTTCCAAAACAGGTCCAGTATCCATTTTCACAGTTGATTT
This sequence comes from Sciurus vulgaris, assembly GCF_902686455.1. Classification (NCBI taxonomy): domain Eukaryota; kingdom Metazoa; phylum Chordata; class Mammalia; order Rodentia; family Sciuridae; genus Sciurus; species Sciurus vulgaris. Next base: position 85,330,292 of record NC_136464.1, read on the forward strand.
GAGCTGCGAAATTTCTATAGATTTGATCTTGAAAGCAATATATACCTTATCTATTTCATAAAATAAAGTCTTTCATTTTCTCATGTCAAGGTAATATTTCTTTTGAAAACTTAGAAAATATAAAAAAGATGAAATAAGTATGGAATCACTTATGATATAATCTCTTCATATAAATATGGTCAAAACCTTTTAAATATTTTCATTTGAGTATTATTTATTAATATCAACACAATTGAATGAAATAGTTCAACATTCACGTCTTTGCTTAGAGAAGTCTTCCTGGACCTCTAAGGTGTAATTTTGTTCCTTCACTGTTTCTATCTTTTTCCATTGTACATTGTTCTTTGCTTTGTAGAATTTAGCATGGATTTAAACAGTGACTGTATTTTTCTCATGCCTGCATTCCATGAGAGCAGGATCATGGTTTTATGCTTGGATAGCACACTGATCATGAGGCAAGTATGTGCCATAAAGCACACACCAAAGATAAACTAGGAGACAGGTGCTGACAAATAGCACAAACTGTTAAATGTGCAGCATTGAACACTTTGAAAGTCTTAAGTATTTTTGATTTGTGATTCTAAAATATAAAATATCTTTTTTGTGGTATAATGATTATTTCCTAAATATGATTTTAATGTATACTCTAGAGTTTAATAAAATATAAACAAAATATACTTTGGCTACTTTTATAGTTTCTTTTTTCTGTAATAAATTCAGAATGAGTCTAACTAATAAAATTCAAGATGTGTAGAAATGCAAAATATAGAAAAAACCAATCAAGGAAAAACAATCAGTACAGTATTTGGAGAAAAAAATATTTTTCATATTATATTTTAAAATCCCTTTTGTGTTTTGATATTTGCTCTATATAAGCTTTTGTGTTTGATAGAGGAATGGTCTTTTAGTAAATACAATTGTACACAACTGAATGCTAGTGTATGAAGATGAAAAAGTGAACTTTATTTGAAAGTATGCAACTAGAAACTGATACTAATAGAAGTTAATATAAATTACTTAAAATATGCAAGTAAAAATCTATATTTAAAATAAAATCTAAAAGGATGTAATTGAATATATGATATACATCATGTTGATTCTCACATTTTGGGAGTTGCTTACAAAATCTATGATTCTGAATATAGTTGGCTTGGTTTTAAAGAAAAAAACACAAACTGAAGGTTGATTATTTAAATATTTTCTCAGACACTTTGCTGCAGTGGTTTAAGATTGCAAGCTTTGCACCCAAACATCCTGGGCTCAAGTCCTCTGTGGAAGGCCTCCCAAAAATGTCCACGTACTAATCCCCAGAACCTTGTGTAAGGCCCCCAAAAAGGAAACCCCAACTCTGTCCCATGGATGGATGGCAACCCCAATCAACCGCAGGAGGCGTCACTTGATGCAAACCGCAAGAGGTGTTTATTCCAGCGCCCTGGGACCCAACTCGAGGAGTCGAGTCCCTAGCAGAAAATCTTGTAGGTTTATAAAGGCAGAAACCACACATCGGGAGGGGTCACACATGAAAGGGGGAAAAGGGGGAACAAAGCTGCCAGGAAATTTCAAAGGGGGTCTGGGTTTGCTGACAACATGTTTCACAATGTTTTACAACAGGTGTAGATTCTGGTCAATAGTTTCTGGTAATCCTACTGTTTGAGCACTATCTGGCTATCAGGCTCAATTTACTCTTTTACTCTCTGTTTGGGAACACAGAACAGCTTTAAGGGCTTTGTTCCCATTACTGGGAGGGAAACCTTTGGGAGTTGAGATAAAACAGACAGCTTAAAAAAATGTCCATTCTTTCACTTGAATATGTTGCCTTACAAAGAACAATGACAATGCCTTTGTCATAGGACACTGGCCGCAGTGAGTAACACGAGCAATGACCATGGCACAGTGCAGAATCTCACTCTGGATTGTTTCCTCCTTTTAAATAACAATTGAGCTTTCTAAAATCAGAGAAAGAAATGCAGCCAGACTTACAGCCATTACTAACTTTTTGTTGTAAGAAGATATTTAAAAGCAGGGTTTAGTGGTAGACAGAGATAGAGACTGTAAACTGGTTATTAGCTTAACACCAGGAAGGGCCTTAGAATCATAGACATGCAGAATTGAAGAAGACCTTACTGGTTTTCAAGTCTACCCTCCTTGCTCACGCAGGAACCTGCAACAATCTCTGGCAGAGCCATCCCCTAACTATTAGTGTTAATGGTTCACACCCAGGGGAACTTACCATGCCCAGGGCATGCATGCACTGAGACCCTTCCATGCAATATATTAAATAGTTTTTGAAGGAGCTCTGTGTGGAAGGTACTATGACCACTTCATGTGAAGATTCAAAAACTGACATGTGGTGCCAGGAGATCTGCAAGTTCATGTAGTCAGAATTCACTCTGTATAGGATTTGGGTGAGACAATTAAAATCCTAAAATGTGTATCTGGGGAGTGTAAAATGCCCTTAAAGCTTCTAAATAATTTACAAGAGTTTCTTCATTGTGAAGGCTGCTTCATTTTATGACTCTCATTTGACAAAGTTTCACTCCTCTTGGTTCGTAGTTCATTTCATAATCACCATCAATGGTGAAACACAGGGATGTCCCCGATAGTTACTGGAGAATGATATAAAGGACGTATTGAAATTTTACTTTTCTAGAAACACCAACTGGTTTTGGGGGTTATGTGGAGTCATTTTCTGTTAGGAAATTCACAATGTAATGAATGAATAGGTGATGGAAGAAACATCAGGGTGTAGTGTAAAGTGCTCAGGATTTCATGCCCAGGAAAACTTCACTCTCATGCATATAAAGTAGCACATTATGTGGGCTGCAACTAGTTACTTTACTACTGAATGACTTCCTACCACACGGAAGCTTGGCTAAGTTATCACTAACATCCTTTCAAGTTTGACCTCTGAAATATGGCCTAGATTCTTTGCAAATTGTCAGTTTGGCAACACAGCTCATGCTTAGAAAGAGCTCAGGGCATTCAGAAGGATTCAATTTTACATTTCACAGATGGAAACTAGTTGAAATTCTTTAGGTATATCAGAGTAAAGATCATGCCTAGAATCTTGCAAACTGGAAGTCCTTTACCAATTCTGTTGTTATGGATATGTCATTTGCTCCAGGTCAGAAGCAATAGCTCCAGATAAGACATGTGCCCATCAGGAGGACCTTACCAGATATGCCCTCCAATTTTGAAGACTCAGTTTTATCCCTCTGGGTCTGCATCTTGAGAACCTTCACAATCTAAGAGCTTCCTTCTCTGCTTTTGAAGTGCACATATGACCTCCCCACTCCGGCTCCCTTTTATGGCTCTCTTCTGTGGCATTGAATGAGGCTTATCTCTTGCTTTCTTATGTTTATGTTTGTGCTATTGTCTGCTTATCTGTGCTGTGTCTGTGCATCTCTAAAGTGCTTGTTCTTTGACCTTCACCCAAATGGTCAACCTAAAACTGCTCTCTCAACAGTTAAAAAATGACCAGTAGTTATTAACACCAATTTCATTCTAATTATTTATTGATCACATGTGGTGTTCTCTGCCCCCTTGCTTGAAGCTGGGAGTTCAGAAATGAGTCAGTTATTTCCCTCCCACTTCCCATGTACCGCTGACCAGCAGGCTACACAAGCACATGAATCAACTCTCCTTTGCTTCTGTAGGACACTGTTTCAATAGAACAGAGCTCTGTAAATTGCACATGTGAATGACCCAATTTGTTCGGTATTTTTCTCCTCTCTTTCCAATCCATTGCACAATGACATGTTTGCAAAATAATACCACATATGGATATTGGGACCATATCAGATTGCTCTCTTGAAATGCTTACATACAATTGCCCTATTTTGTCATCATGAATGGGTAGGCAACAGTGTTCAAAACAGCCCCTTCCTGCAAAGGAACATATGAGCAGTCTATTCAAACAGCTTCAGTAAAATGCTTTTGAAATTCTAAGGAGTACATCGTTCATTCAGCCTGGGTCTGAAAGCAATCCCACAGAGAAGCTCCAGGAATCATTTTCCATATTTAAGTCTGGTTTTTCTTTGTTTCTATCCAATCATACTCGATCTGGTCACCCATGCCCTCCTAAATCACATGATTCTCTTGTGGATATTGTTCTTTCCTCCTGTCCATGGCCCAATTTTGGTTGGCTCCTCAGCCATGTGCTGTCCTTTAGCTCTGCAATGCCTCCCTCCCAGGTATCCTCAGAGCTTCTCTTGCCCAGGCAGTCAGGGCTTCCACACAAAGGCCAACAGCTCTGAGTACCCATTCCTCTGTGATGCTATTGTTTTGTGATGTCTCCTGTTAGTGCCATTGCTTGAGGCCTCTAGGATCTAGTCCCATCTAATTTCCTGGCTGGTTTTCACCACAATCATCTAATTGTATTTGTAATGCCACATCTGTCAGGAAACCCTATCTTTGACTTTACTTCAAGCATCAGAAAGTAACTGTCTCAAAATATGTTGCTTGGGAGACACATCACCTTTCATACATTGCAACTCTTTGTGGTCAAAATCAATGATTTTCTGTCTACTTAATATCTAGGACTGTGTCTTGCTTTGACTCTCACTCAATTGTTGACTCATTCTTTTGCCTGCAGAGTTTTCTAGCTTATTTTGTGCTGTCCATACTTACCCAGTCTTACAAGAACTCATTACCTAGTACACAAAATAGATAAATATGAAGTCGATTACCACACTGTTTGCCAAATGCCAAGAGTGTGTCCACCAAGTAAATCAGGGTTGTAGAAAGAACTCACAGCCCAGAACAAAGGTGAGCACTGTGCTCTGGGAGTCCTTCTTTAGGAAGTGTCAATGGAGGTAAAAATAAAAAGATAAGTAAGAGCAGAAGAGGGGGCCAGTGGGAAGAGTCCAGGCAGAGGAGGCAGCTTGGACAATGATGCCACAGCAGGAAACATCTGTAGGGGAGGGGCAGGAGGTAAAGTTCTAGAGGAGGGGTGTTTTCTCAGGAAAGAAAGACATATAATTTAGCTTGGGTTAAGAGGTAATCCTTCTTGCAAATAAATGAAATAGTGTAATAACCAAACAGAGGAACCCATGATATTAACAAAAGTAGATGGAGAATGACACAGAATGTTAATACTCAAGTGGCCAGAGTGACTTCTTGGTACTTTACACCTCTCTGACTGCTTCTCCCACTTCATTCTACTCTCTGGCACAGTTCAGAGCATCTAAATGTGGATTCTTCTGGATGTTCATCATACAAACACAGAGTTATTTGTAGTCTAGTTGTCGCATATGGTTTTGAGTCACCATCAAAGAAAGCACTGATTAAAATAAAGCAGGATAGCAACTCCCCTGGGTTGAGTAGTTTCCCCCCAAAATATAGAGCTACTGAAAACCCCAGAATGTGATCTTATTTGGAAATAGGGTCTTTTCAAATGAAAGAGCTAAGATGAACTCATGCTAAATTAGGATAGGTCCCAAATCCAATTCCTGGTGTCCTTATGAAAGAGAAAGATTTGAAGACAAACAGAAGGAATGGAGCCATGTGAAGATGGAGGCAGAGACTGGTGTCATCAAGTTACAAGCCAAGATATGTCAAGGATTGCTAGCAAACTCCAGAAGCTGGGCAGCAAGAGAAGAGTTCTTTCCTCGAGCCTTCACAGAGCAAATGTCCCACCTGACACATCAGATTAAAGCTCATAGCTTCCAGAATGGGACAGACTAAATTTCTATAGTCTTTGGCCACACAGTCTGTACTAATCTGTTACAGAAAACTAGGAAACAAATATAGCAGTTTACACAGATCAGGTGTGAACACTCTCTTCTTAATTTGGCTAATCATCTTAGAAATGCCCCCTGCCTCATTTTCTTGGAAGGCTTAATTTCCACTGGGTGCTCTGCTGAATTTCACAAATTGGAGGCATGACAATATTCTCTTACAGGACTATGAATTTGTCCTTGTGCACTTAGTACATTAAAATTAGGTAAATTAACCTCATTTAAGTTTAAATAAATTTGAGTTTCATGGTAGTTACACAAGTGCTGAACTACTAAGTTCTTTGAATCAATGTATCTTCATTACACAACGTAGTTCCAGATTCAGTATACATTTATTAAATTTTACCCAAGGTGACATTTCCTAAAGCATAATGCTTAATTAACTGAGAAAAAGTACTTACTTTATAGGCAAAATAGTCAAGCCTGTGAATATGAAACATTTTAGGAACGTACATTTTGGATAAAGATGAAAGTTCTAATTTTGAAATATTTGAGAGGACTTGGTCTCAATATTTGGTTGCTTCTTGGTGAAAAAGAGCTTGTTATTTCTCCTCTTTCTGGCAGTGATGGGAGGCCATTGAGTTTTGCTCAGTGGGTTCGCCATGTGCATTTGCAGGCACAATGCTATCCTTTCTTGAGAATAATACTTCAGCCACCACTTCCTTTGACAAAGGTGGAAGCCATGTGTCAGGAGGCAAAGAAGAAGGTGAGTGGCACTTGAAGCTGAAATAAGATCAATAATTTGTGGAAACCCAAGACTATGTATCACTAATGTTTAGACCTTGTTGCACAAATGCCTGACTTTCCCAATTTTTGGTCAACGTCAAGACATGGATAAGCACATGCACTTGATCATAGGAAAAAAAGAAGCTGGCCGAGAGACAAGAGCACACATAGGGAACATGAGTAGGTTAACAACGTTCCCTTCTGAGGGATGCAATCACCTGTTTGTTGCCCCATTGTTGTATTTGACAGAGGGCCTTGGTTCCTGACTACTGACAAATTGTTGGGGAGAATGACTGCCACTTTGTTCACACCTTGTCATCTGTTGGAAATATTGTTTTAGTTCTTTCCTGGGTAAGCACAGTCACAAATTCCCTACCAAAGGATCAGCTTCAATAAAGTAAAGTATCGATGCTCTTCTGAAGATGGTGCTATACATACAGAGTAACTATGTAATCAATTTATTTAATTAAAAAAAGACAAATTTTTAAATGAATAAACATTTTAATATACTTGCAAAATAGCTCTTTATCAATTGTTGTCATGAGTGACTATGTAGATAAAGGAAGAATTTAATAGAAGGAATTAGATAAGAATTATTATTATAATAATTGCTTACTGAAACTGTGTCTAACATCAGCAAAATATGCCAAATTTAGGAATTATTTTTATATACCATTCAAGAGTTTTTATGCCCATCTATTCTAAATTAAATATAACTTATTCAACAAGTTATTAGAATCTACTCTGCATTGGGCACTTCCATAGATCTGGGGTTTAATTAATGGTTGATGGAATTGTAGAAGAACTTTTTTTTTCCTTGTTATTGTTTCATTCATTCATTCATTCACATATTCATTCAAAACATTGTGTTGAGTTATTCCATTAACACAAGGCAACTTCCCAGGTCAGCAGATGATACACAAAAAAGTAGTTGATCACCATGCAACAAGATAGCTGTGTGTATAATACACAAGGTCTGTGACAGGAGTAGCAGAAAGAATGAAGTAATCTGCTCTAGAAGAATAAATAACTGATTGTAAAGGGCAAGGAGGGAAGGGAGACATCACTGAGGAGGCACCCTTGACTTGGGATTTGAAGGATAGTTACAAATGTGCTAAAAGAATACCAGAGAAAAAAGCATCCCAGGGAGTGGGGAAATGTGGGCAGTGAAACAGAAAAAGTAAATGGGAAATTAGGTAACTACGGGATTTGATAATGCTGATAGTAAGGTGTAACCTGAACCAACATGGAAATTAGAAACAGAGAAGTAGGCAAGGGTCAAGAAAGATAAGTACTGAAAAGGGTCTCTGGAGTTTGGGACTTAGGTAGTCCTTGGTTATATGAGAAGCACCTTTTTCAGTGAAGTGGAAGAAATCGAAGTCACAGCATAGTGACTGCTGGGACTGTATTTCCCAGGAGAACAAGGCCCAGCTGACAGGACATGGTCACAGATAGGGCCTAGTAAATACTTCTGACTATTTAGTGGGTACAATCATAGTATTTTAACATAAATATCAGACAAGCAAGAATATAAGAATATAAGGCTTCTGGTAGAGAGGGCACAGTTTTAGGGAGACTCCTAAGAATGTTTATTGGCTCACCATCATAAATGGTAGAGGGTAGGGATCACCATGCAACAAGATAGCTGTGTGTATAATACACAAGGTCTGTGACAGGAGTAGCAGAAAGAATGAAGTAATCTGCTCTAGAAGAATAAATAACTGATTGTAAAGGGCAAGGAGGGAAGGGAGACATCACTGAGGAGGCACTCACTCTCACACACATGAGCAAGTTTCACAAAACTCATACCTAGTGCATGTTATGTTTACCATGTGCCACACAATGTGCACCTCTTATACAGCAACAGATGCAATAACTACTATAATTTTGAAGTAGTGGAAAACATAGAGGATATTTTGGTATGACATTATGGTATGAAAATATTTATAGTGTATTAGTTGTAAAATCACAAATTCTCCTGCTAATACTGTGGACTATTGTCTACCTTCACAATTAGTCAAAATTCTATGTTTGTCAGTGTTGATGAAAATAAGATAGCATGTTCTTTACATCTAGGTTCATGGACCTCTGATTCCTCTGACGCATCTCCTATGACAAGGTCCATAGACTAATGCGTGTTTGAGGGCTGACTCCTGCCTCTCTCTTTCCTCTGCTTCATTTCCTCTACTCAGATTCTTATACATCTTGCTGTAGTTATATCAGCCTCCTGACCTTTCCTCAAATACATGGTGCATACTTCTGTTTTAGGGCCTTTGCACTTTTCCAGGACCCTTCTGTCTGCAATGTTCTCCTCAGATATCCATGGCTTGCTTCTTTTCTGAGTTCAGGTCTTTGATAAAATGTTCTGAGAGATGCCATTCTGACAGTCCTAAACCATACCTGATCCTATCATTCTCTGTTCCTTTACTCTGATTTATCTCTCTTTACGACAGCATATCATGGATCTGTTCACTTATTCCATTAGTGACTCCCCTACTGGAAGGCAAGTCCAATAAGTTGGGGATTTCTTTGGTTCAACAACATCACAATGACTAGCAAATAGCAGTTTCTAGTTCATATGTGGTAAAACATCAGATCAACAGGTTAAAAAGTGCTACATGAAGTGAACAATCAATATTCTCAGAGATCAGGGAGGAGAAATGGTCTCTACATGGATATATTGTTGGAGATGTCTTGATATTACTGGAGATTTAGGGAAAGGAGAATATTAAACATTTCAGTTGGAAAGACATTTAGGTCTACTATAATTTGAATGTTTATCCATTAGAATTCAAGTATTGGAAACATATTCCCCAAAGTCATATGTTAATGGTATTTGGAGCTATGATCGCTAGGAGATAACAGGGTCACGGGAACTCTGCATTCATGTATGTCTTAAATGCATTGCAAGAGTGGCTTTGTTATGAAAGCAGGTCTCTAGATGCTTTGGCCTGTCTCACCATGTGTTTTTCTCTGTCATTTTATAATGCGGGAAGAAGGTACTCACCAGAAGCTGAGTACATAGCCCCGCCATGATATTGGATTTGCCAGACTCCAACTGTAAGCCAAAAAAATGCCTATTCTTTGTAAATTAACCATCCTGTCATATTTAGTTACAGCAACAGAAAAAAGACTAAGACGGGTTCAATGTAGATAAGTTCTAAAGTCATGTTTAATGAAAATAGTTTTTCAGTCATTTTTTAATGTCTCAGTTATACATTTTCTCTCTGTTTCCTATACCTTCCATTAATATATGATTTTCTAAGAAATTTTCCAGGCTTGGCATGTATAAATAACATAGCTGGCAATGTGACTACCATATTAAGCCTTTGGAAACATGCATTCCATTAAGGGCAGGTGGGATGTCCATAGATTTTCTTATTGATATAACCACATTAGATTTCTTAAAGTAAATTTAGTTTATTTTTCCATTAAAACATATTCCAACCATTCAACTCAATCAAAATGGAAATATAACATTTGAGTTTTAACCCTTTGAGTCTTTTTCCCTCAAATGTTTTTTTTTTTAAATTCTTATATTAACCAAACGAAATAAATGTGGGTTTATGCTGATTTTGAATATTTCAAGATGAAGTGTCAATGAAACTTTTCTGAAAATATCATATTCATCAAGCTTTATCTGGTACTAAAAGTAAAATTGACACAATTTTAATTTGCCTCCACTTAGTAAACAATATTTGATAAATGGTCACTTGTGTTTGCTTATAAAATATACATTTAGTAGGTGCAAAATTTTCTCTAAAACATGTCCTTTTGTCCTTCAAGAACATACCATAAGAGCATGCAGATGAATATTGCAGAGAAAACAGCCTAGGCAATATCACAAATTAATTAATCAGCAAAACATTACATATCTTAAAGTGTAGACATTCAAAGAGTCAGAGAAAAATAACAGTCTTTTCACTATTTTATCTTGCAGATTTTGTCTGAGGCCACAGCAACCAGCTATGGTAGGTGTTATATACAGAAAGAAAGAAATTAGAGTAGCTGTTGGCTGGATATAGCTTATCTTCTATCAAAGGAGAGAGAAAATGAACAAATATTTAAATGAGTAAGTTCAGATACAGTTGCTAGGAAGACAATAGAACAGATAATAGTATAATAATGGGATTTTGGTTCTCATAGGTCTTCAAAGTCCCTTAAATTATGGACAACCTAGTTCAATTCCTCATTTTATCAAGCCCTCAAACTTCAAAAGTAGCTACCTGTAGAACCAAGATTTCCTGTATTCCTTTCCACATCCAGGCCAGCTGCAGCAAACAACAGATATCATGTGGCAAATGTTAGTTTTTCATAACCATTCTCCATTAGCTAGTTACTATTTCTAATAAATTTCTTCATAAACAGCATTTTCCAAGTGGCATTAAGCCCCCTTAATCTGTTGGTACTGATTCTCAGCACCTAGCTTCAAGTCCTGTATATTAATCTGAAGAAACCCCAGTTGAGGAACAACTCATTAAGCAAGTTTTCCTGGCTTTCATATGACCTTAGCATGGAAGATGATGGCAGATGCGTTTGCAGAACAGAGGCACTTGAAACAGGAGCAAGTGGGAACTCAAAGGCAAGAGGGAATGAATGAAAGTTCACTTCCTGAGTGGGTGGCCACCTCCCAAGTATCTTCCTTACCATTCCTCACAGAGAAAGAACTGGTGAAGTCAACCTTTGGGACATTATTGAGACACTTTTTCCCTAAACATGCATATTTGCTATAATGTACAGGATTGCCAAAATCCACTCCAAGGAAAAAATAAGACATGCAATCAAATGGTTATCCATAAGGATGTTTATCTCATTATTACTTACAACACTAGAAAATTCAAAATAAGAACCTAGATAGGACAAAGTAAGTAACTGGTGAGCTAAATCAACACATATCCTCAAATTATATGTTTGTATCTGTGGACTAATGCTATCACAAATGATGCTGCAGAAAAATATTTAATAGCATGGAAATGTGTTCATTGTATAGTTAGGTTAAAAAAAAGAATTGCACTCCATAAAGTGCAATTCAAATTTGTGTATATTCAGAGACAAATCAATGAGCAGATACACCACCAAACGTTAGTAACAGTAAATTGGGTAATTTTAAAGTAACTCTAACAAGTGTTTCCTGAGTTTTTTTCTAAAGGACTTTTCAAATGTTTCTGAAGTCAACATGAGTTATCTTTGTCATCAATGAAACATGTTATTTTGTAGAGAATTTTGCTTTTGAGCAATGAACACTTCTTGAAGTGGGTTAATGTTTTGATATGTAACTGGGGATTGGAAACAAAAGACTCTCATTCTAGGTCTGGGCTGAACCTTGTCCTTGTTTGGCATTGTATTCTTTCCCTTAAAGGCTAAGGGCAGACTGAATCTACCAGTTGGAAGCTCCAAGACTTAGGCTCTTGGTCTCCCGGCTTGGATTGGTTACTAAACACTATGTGGGGCCTGTAGCCACTAAAACTGCAGTATGCTCACTGTATGATGAGGTTCGGGATGTCTTCTTTTGTTTCTTGGGTTGCTAGGGAGGGTCACTGAAATGCAAAGCACTCTGGTGATTGCATCCTATACATTAGTAATCCACAAAAACAACCAAATAAACCTACATAAGAAAAATCTTTGCAATCTGCAAGCACTACCCTAAGTTGAGAGCTTGAGCAATCCCTGTACCTTTTTTGAAACTCTGCCTCAGTGACAACATCTGTAAAATGGGGAAATAATAGTTGTAATGTTTAGTTTTTAAACTGAGGAGAGCCCAGGTTCAAACATTATTCCTGGGTGTGTTTTTAATGCTGTTTTCATATGAGATTAGCATTTGAGTCAAGGGATCACTAAACCAGAGGGTCCCTCCCAAAGTGGGTGAGCATAACCCAATCTTTTGAAGGTTTTATAAAAACAAAAAGGCAGAAGGAGAAGGAATTCTCCCATTGTTTTGTTCTGTCTGACCTGGGACACTGGATTTCTTCTGCCCTTGGGCTGGTATTACACCATTGGTTTCCCTGGACCTTAGGCCTTGTAGGACTCAGACTGGAAAGATATTCCTGACTTTTCTGGGTCTCCTCTTGAAGAAAACCTAATGTAGGACTAGTTGGCCTCTATAATTAAATGAGGCCAATTCCTCATAATTAATCTCTATCTATCTATCTCTCTACACACACACATATACACACATACCCAATTGGTTCTGTTTCTCTGGGGAATATGGACAAATACAATGGTAACAATGCAACAAGTTGCTTTGGTGATTGAATGTATTGATGTACATAAAATACAAAGCAGAACACATAACACATATTAGTGATCAATATTCTTTATTATGTTTTATATTATAATCATCATCCACATCACAGTCATTGCTCTTAATAAAGTTGTGACATTCCTTGCAGTAATTCATATAGATGGCTGATGTTTCCTTCAGGTATTTTTATTCTCTGAACAAATGTAATTGCTCCATAGTAGAGGCCTGTCTTTATGATATAAAATATGTTCATTAATTTATAGTAGTAATTAAAAGTATGAAGACAATTTAAAAGAAGTCTTTTTCACCTGTTACAGCACCTTTTACAGAAGAGTTTTACATGTAGATCAAAGAGTTATTTTCACTGTTTTAAGATAGAAGTGTTAAAACAAAATTGTTTGGGTAAAAATATTTATGCATGATTATTAAACAAATGGCATTGTGCACAAAGGAAGCAAATGAGTCTGCTGAGAATGTAGCCTGTAACTGGGCTTGTCCCCAGTGCATCACAGAAAGGTCAGAACCTGGGAAGCTGAGGGGAATGTGAGTCCTTACAGAGGCCTCGTGTCCATTCTGATCTGTTGTTTAAACCGGCTAACAAGAGCAGATCTTGGGACAATTCCAGAACTAGGAACTCCACCAATAACTTTCGTTTGCCTTAAATATATTTCCCAGTATAGAAAACAGTGCACAGGCAAAACAAATCTCTCATTTGCTCTGACCCTTTAGTAACTGTTTTTAGAAAGCTGTTCCCATTTTTTCATTGTCTGACGACAGTACTACTGATGATTACAAAATCAAAATCGGAATGAAAATTCTGCTCATTAGTGTGCTCATAGCATGCTAGAGGCTTTATTTGTTAGAAAGAATCACTGATAATATTTTGAAGATAATCACATGTACCCAGCCACAGAGATGTTGTGGAGCCATCATAGAGGATCACTGAACTCATATGATATGGAAGAGCTTTAGCAAGTTCTAGCAAATGTGGGTGAATTGCTAGTAAGGCAACCACTTGCTAAAATGGCTTTCCAAAGGAAGAAACTTTGCATTGGCCCATTTATTTCAATGTTTCAATAAAAACTTCATTTTCATCCTTCACTCATTTTTCTTAATTGTATAAGATTAACAAATGCTGGCTAAGAATCAATGTTCCTTCATACCGCTTTTCCACCCAAACCCAGCTTTGGATGGCTAAAGGCCAAATCCATCCATAAAATGAATTTGTTATAAATTGCTCAATAATCTGAACAATTTGTTGTTGCATTTTGGAGAGAGAAATGTTTACTTGCTGTAATGCTAAAGCACGATGACAGACTATGTTTACACAGAAAGGAAGGAATACTTTTGAAAGAAGTTATTTGCAATCGGTATGGATCTATTGTATTTATAATATTGACTATAAACAAGGTAATCCCACAGAGAGGAAAATGCCTTTTCAGGTGAATTCTCTATCAAGTTGAGATGTAGAATGCTAAATCTACAGCAATGTTGATGAATTCTGATTCTAAAAATTCTCCTGTTATTGCATCATGAGTTACTTACATTTGAGGCTCGCTGCAACTATTAGAATATATTTCAACTCTTAGAACAAATACTTTATTAAAATGCACATTTAAATGAGACATGTCTCTGAGGTCTGATACTTTAAGTTGCTAAGTTTCCAATTATAATAATTAAATCTTACATCTCATTAATAAAATGACAAATTTATATTGTTTATGCACTCTTAAAATTTAAATTTATTATAAGAAGAAATCATTATTGAATGTCACTGAATCAACAGTCAATATAGATTGATAATTGGTCCAAATCTATCACATGAAGGTTAGGGCCAAATTGGGATAAATATAGAGAGAAAGAGGAAAAACTTCTTTTTCTATCCTAAATGAGCACTTCTCTAGAGCACAGGCATTAGTGTCAAGAAGATGTGATTTTATATCTCAGCTTCAACTTACATCCTGTTTGACCTAGACAGCATTCTTTAGCTCAGTTATCTTTTTCTGTTAAATGTGGCCACTTATGCCTGCCTTAGTAGGTTGCTGTGAGGTTAAAATAAGAAAACAAATGTCATTTCCTTGCCTTTCTCCACACAGTGAAATGTAGGTGATGTTTTTATGGGTATGTTCTGCTCCCAGGCCTTTGCTGTCTGCCTTGATTGCTTAATATCCCTCCATTATACATCCTTTATAGCACTTGGAAGATTTATTCTTGCTCATTTTTCTTTTTTTGGGTAAACATATAGGTATCCCAAATTTGAATGTGAGCTTCATTAACAAGTGCATATGTTTTTTATTTGCCTTTATTTCATGTTGGTTTATTGTTTTTCCTCATCTTTGCATAATTCATGTTGTGAATATAACTCTTGTACAGTAGGTAGTTAACTAACATTCATTGAGTAAACAAATAAACAAAAATCCCTGTTGGTCATGTGTCATAAATTTTTGAAGGAATAATAATGTGCCAATCTAATAATGGGAATCATGTGGGAGAAGTAGAATATATCAGACCTGGAACCTGGAATTCAAGAGAAGTAACTGGAACCACACCAAGAATGAGAGTACCAAGGGAAATCATGTAACAGACGACAGACCCTGGGTGGTCCTCTAGGACCCTCACCTGCTGGTTTTCATGCCTTTGTATAGTCTCCTCCCTGAATTTGGGCAGACCTGTGACTTGAGTCTAACCAAGTAAATAGGGCAAAGGTGGGAGGGGTATGTGATTAGAGAGTAGTGTGTGTGTTCTTGAAATCTCTCTTTTTCTTTCTTCCTTTGAGGAAACAGACTGCTATAAATTCTACAGCTACAGGAAATAAACACTGCAGATAATCACAGGAACTGTGAGCAGATCCTTCCCCAGTCAAATCTTCAGATGAGAACCCACTCTGGACTGCCATCTTGATTGCTACTTGGGAGACCATAAAGCAGGACCACTCTAAGTTACACCTCCAAGTTTTTCCAGACTCCTTACCCATGGAAACTGGGAGACAATAAGAATAATTTAAAACAACAACCAGGTTTTTGTTACTTGCGATAGAAACAAGTAATGCAGTGATACAAAACGAATACCAGTGATTACATTTAACATAGAAGCAAAGAAGAAACAAAACAGAGAAATGTCAGACTTCTCGGTACAGAAAGCAAAATTCACATTTTTTCTAAGGCCAGAATATCTGAATGAAATGATACCTTCCAGATCAACTCCAGCTTATGTCAAAGGGGCCAGATCGTGGCAGCATGAGCAACATTAATACAATAAAAGTTATAATTTATGTAATCTAAAGTTCCTTCATTCTCTGGGAAATGAGTGGGAAGAGGGTATGAAAAATGGTGGAATGAGACAGACATCATTACCCTATGTACGTGTATGATTACACAAATGATATGACTCTACATCGTGTGCAACCATATGAACAAAAAGATGTACCCCACTTGTGTACAACGAATAAAATGAAGTCTATAAAAATAAAAAACATAATTAAAAAAATAAAGTGCCTAGGGTACAAGAAAAAGTTATAATTTTCTGGTGAACTACTTATCACTGATCTGTTTTAGAGTCATCGCCTTATGATTTTTACCTGAACAACTGTATTAAAAATATGTAATCTGATCACAAGAAGAGTTGAGCAAAGTAGTGTAAAGTTAAAGCAAAACCTTTCTCATTAATCACAAAAACATTCTAGTGAATAGGTCCACAGTTATCACTTTATGATCCAAAGAGAGCACATAACTGTTATAGCTTAGAAAACAGCTTTATTTTTTCTACTGATGTTATGAATTATTACATTAAAAAGTAGGAAAAGAAACACAAGGATATTCTTTAGAGATTTTTATGAATATTCTGTTTGCTTATTGAAGAAGGAATTTCCTGAGTATGCTATCAATCTAATAACTTGATATAAGGATCATATAAAGAAAGCTGCAGGATTTATTCCAGCTTTTGGAGTTGTACCTCTGTGGGAGAGCATAGCTAACTGTGTCACATATGAGGCAGACCAGGATCTGATTCTCCCAGTCTATGGATGGGCTATGGTCAGGACTGCAGGAGCAGTCTGTCAACTAGGGATGTATTCTCCTAGCAGCCTCAATGGCAGCCTCAATCACCTCAGTCCAGAGGGAACTGAGAAACCATCTGCTCCTTCCAGACTCTTACAAGCCTTCCTTAGCCAATTTGTAAACTAGAGTACGGTTTTAGAGCATCTGTCATGTGAAACATTACTGCAAAATACTTACAAGAGTGAAAACAAAATCTTTGAAGACAGGATGCCTAAACTTATTAGAGACATCATAATAGGTTTAGACCACAAAGTTGCCCTGATTGTTTTTACATTTCTTCCATGTTTGCTTTTATTCTTTCACTCAATGCACCTACACCTTGCCAGGCATGGCCTCATCCTTTGAGATGCCAGAAGGGATAAATGTATGGTAATGCATTTCTTCTCATGAAATAAAGTTGCAGGGCCATAGACACACTGCCACAGAGACACTGATCTATAGAAAGCATTTGTGGTGAAATTTGAAAAAGAAAAAAGGAAAATTAATTCTTGAGGAAAAAGGGAATGTAAAATTGGATCTAATTTTTTAATAAGCTCTAATAATAAAATTTCTGTTCATAAGTGAAACATAGACCCTCAGTACTACCATTTAAACTGCAATTATAAAAATATAATAAGTAATCTGCCTTTTTTGTCTTTTATCTAAGTTTCTGCACATTATTTATTAATTAGTTCTGTAGAGATTTCAAGAGATAAGCATTATATTACTAATATCCTGGTTATAGAGATTTTAGTAGCTTACCTCCAAGTCAGCAAAGTTGGACTTAAAATAAGAATAAAATGAGTGAAAGTAGCTATTTAAATGGATCAAAACATTTTAGAGTTGGAAGAAAACTTGTAAGTTACCCAATTCCTTTTTTACATGATATAAAATAAAACTAGAAAGGTACATCACTTGCTTAAATGTTACAAAGCCAATTGACAACAGGTACAACTTCTAAACTACTGAAAATTCTGTTACATTTATCCCTTCAGTTAGCTATTCCATGCTAATTACTTACTAATAATTTAGAGCTAGGTACTAAGCAAAATGTTATGATTGTATGTTCAGGACATGCAACTTTTATTCATTTGAACTCTTCTGTCTGTAGGCAGGTGTGATAAAGGGCTTCAATGTAAGAATGGAAGATCAGAGAACCATGTGAGCTAAAAGGTAGAAGGACAGTTCTGATTATTGTTCTCCAGTCATCAGTCCCAATATGCCTGGGAAGGGAAGTTTCAGCCAAGAGACATATACAAAAAGATGACACACCTGAGTTCTAAGGTAGGTTGCACAAACACTGCAGGAGCTTGTCACTTATATGAAGGAGTAAATCCTGTCCTGAGTGCCATGCAATCTTATGAGTGGTGAGGCTGTGGTCCCAAGGGACTGCATACCCCATCTGCAAGGTAGGCCAAACTCCATTCTGCCCTGCATGGATATGAGCACAGGGCTGCCATCCCCTGATCCGTGAATGTCCAGTCATTCATTGATGATAACCTAGCCTTCCTAGGGCTCTGAGCACTGGACAACTTCCAAATGCTACATTTCTTCAGCCAGGAAAATGGCATAGTGATAGGCATATGTTGATTTATCCTTTCTTTTATAGCAATAACTGCATATCTAACAGACCTACTGGGATTATTTTACTCTTATGACAGGTATTAATGGAGCCCAGATATAGAGGTGGGGTACTTGCTTCCATGTACCATTTTGACAGAATTAAAGTTGACCAAACACAGTGAAAAGGCTCAGAATATATTTTCTCCTTATTACATAATATAGGTACTAATTTAGTCAAGTTTATGTGGAAATCTAGGACTCAAAGAGGTTAAAGTACTTTCAGTCATATACCCATTAAATAGTTGAGAGTGATAGCAAGCTTGGAGACACTAATTTTAAAGCCAATTCTAGTATCTTCCCATGATGTGAACACAAGTGGTCACTAGTAAAAATGTAGTAAGTATCATGTACTTTCTCTAAAAATACTAAATGAGCTATTAGACATTATTTTTGTTTTCAGTTTAGAAAATAAAATCATATTTTTAAACTAAGGTACAGAGGGCTAGACTTTCTGACATCTTGTACATAAGGTCAAATCAACAGAAGGAAAACAGCTAAAAGTTTTTGTCCTCAGAAACCAATTATACTATCATACTAGATATTCCCCCTTTGTGATAAACATATACAAATATGCACATACATATGTGCATACATACACACATGCATACACATACATCAATCAAAAGTAGGTTTGAATAACAGAAAATTGAAAGAAAAAACAACTAATTTTAAATGGAGGTATTAAAAGGTGAAAGTAGCATTTCCTGTCATTATGCATTAGTGGTGGTGTTGGGGATAGCAGTGGGTTGGTATTTATGCAGTTCTAAAGGTTCTTTCTTTCTAACTCTGGAGCCAAACTAAGTTTCAAATACTGCTGTGTACTCTGCTAACTTTGTAAACTTTGGCAAGTATTAAGTATTTCAAGCATTATTTTCTTTAATCTTGTCAAATTGATGAAAACATTAAAGGAAGTAAGGTATATCAAGTCTCAAGTCAAGTGTTTAGCACAGAATAGGTAACTATAAATGTCACTTCTTCCCTTGGTGTTTGCCTGTGCTCATTCTGGCTTATTAATAGAGGATTTTCACAGCATAGAACTTGGGTTCAACTGTCTGAATGCTAACTAACCACCATCACATTAGAGATGTGTGCAATCAATAAGGACAGTGATGATAGTTTAGAATTTATAGAGCATCTCATGTATTAGACAAGTACTTACATAACCAATAACCCTCCAAGAAACACTAGAATTTTACCTGTTTTTAAAAAATTTTTAATGTATAATAATTGCAAACACTTTACAGTTGATGAATTTGAACTATATAGGGATGAAGTAACTTGTTCAAGGTTAACTTGCCTAATGAGTTGTAGTACACGAATGTGTACTTGTTTCTGTGCTGAGAGGACCTAAACCTGAGCACAGTTCTAGAGACTGATGGTGGCTGTCCTTAGCCTCAGTCACTGTAACAGCAGTAGCCTGCTTTGTGTACCTCAGTTTTGGGTTCTTCTAATAAAATATGAAAGAAAGTGGCTTTTCTTTGCAAGTGACAGTTACTTTTTCCTTGGCCTCAATGTCCTCCCAAACATTATGTTTTTCTTTGAATTAACTATATTAATATGATAAGATTATTTTAAGGCATTTATTTAGAATATTCAGAAATGTTTTTATTTAAATTTGATCATCCTTAAAATCAGCAAGATCTAAAAGAATGTAACAAAATGCTACTATGTCTTCGTAATGAAAAATTGAATATCTAAATAATATGGATTACATTAAGGATTGTGCAATATTGTATATGAAATATTTCCCCCTTATGATATTCAAAAAACTCAAAGCCAGCTTCCTCATTATGCTGTCCAAGCATAATAGTTTCCCAATAACCAAGAGCTGATCCGTGTGATAAAGCTTCTCTCTGTGTATTTTTTAATAAGGAAGGGTTCAGAGTGATGATTTCTTGATATCCCTTCTGACTTTTGAGAAGAGATCTTACCTGAGCAATACATTTTCAAAAAATGTAAAGAGAAGAGTGAACTGTTCAGAACGGCTGAAGCATGCGACTTCTTTCTTACATTTTTTCTGAGGAAGAATTTGCTATAAGACTACAGGTGGACATAAAAGCATCCACACAACTACACTCTTACAGAAATTCCAGAACTGCTAAATATATATTTATATATAAATATTATATATATAATATATAATATATATATTCCCCCAAATATATATATATTCCCCCAAATATATATATATATATTCCCCCAAATATATATTGATTCAATATATATATATACTCCCAAACTCCCCAGACTTGGACAGTTCTATGCAGTATGAAACTTTTCCCCTGTATTTACAGTGAACTTCTTTTTGTATTTAGCTTAGAAACCTCCATCTTTAAAAATGGAAGTGAATATTGTGCTCCAGTGAATGCTTAATCATTCCAATAAATGCCAGTCACTAAAAAATGCCTGTCCCATGAAGCAGAAACCTACCGTATTGGTGACTTCACCTCTGGTCTTCCAGAAGGAACATGCAAGTTATGACACTGACTTCTCTACTGTAATAGCAGAGATAGTTATAGAAAAATAGGTCTGGTCTTTGTGACTTTTAAAAATTATCTTTGTGACTTAAAAATATCTTCACATGGATTATATACAAGAAACAGACCTCTATGTTCTTCACTTGAAATCCTAATGGTAGAAATTTTAATTGAGGTGTGATTCAGAATTAGTTCTTAGGTTTATCAAAAAATCAAAAGCATCAATAAGCATCTTCCCTAGAAGTCTACATACCAGTAGATACTTAAGTCTGGGGTATGAAAGTCTGTGTATGTGTAAGTGTGTGTATTTCAAATCTCCTAAGGAAAAAAACCCAGCAATATATTTCTAGAATTTGTTAAAATATATGAAATATGTGTAGTATGCATAAGTGTATATTATGTCCATACATGATGATCTGTTATGAATATACACATTTTAAAAGTATACATATATGAAATACAAGTATACTTTATTCCAGAAATTTTTTACCCACAAATGTATCCTCTATTTTGATATGCTCACGTTAGCTTATTTTTTGGCTTTTGAAGAACTGTCAACTTAAATGTCTGATGGAACAGAGATCAGTAAGGTAAAGACAGAAGAACAGAGGGACAAGAGGGGAGGAGAAGAGGAAGCACTGACCAAACTATGTTATGTACATGTGTGAACATGCAGCAATAAACAATACTATTAAGTATAGTCATCATGCACCTAAAAACTTTAAAAATGTCCATGAATAGAGGATGAATTATGATACAGTATTCAATTGAATACCATATCACAAATAGAAATGAAATATAATATTAGCATAAATGAAATATATTTTTAAAAGCTATATACCATTTATTGTTAAAATATGATGCCTTATAATAAAATCCATAAAAATTTTAGAGAAATTATTCAGGGGAAGAAGGTTTTACTTTTCATCTTAATCTTTCTATGAGTTAAACTTTTTTCTGTTCATTTTTATTTGCAAATATTACTTTCATAATTTAGTGGGTAAAATAAATAAAAATTACACACAACAATTCCAATGGCTATTACTGAGACAAAATGACCTTCTTGACACTGGCATGCTAGAATAAATGGTTTAATGACTAGAGTTCAATCAATGATATTACTAATAGTTTGCCTAGGGGGGAAATGATTTAACTTGTACTCAAAAATAATCATACTTTAACTATCTTTTAATTAGTCTTTGTGCTCTGGGTTTCTTTTGAATGCCCTTTTGTGTGACAATGAAATAAAATGGGTTGAAAAGGGAACCATTCTGCATGCATTATCACCATCTGTGAAGACCTGATGAAGTATTGACAATGCTAACGTAACTGTGTGACTGCCAACAAATACTAGCAACAATAAAATGAATGTGAAACTTTTCCCCACATTGCAAATCAATAAACATCATATGGTGACCCTGACAGAAAACTCAGTTCAGGCAGTTGATGGTTCTAGATTGAAAATATCCATCTTCCACGGTTGGCATATCTATTTTTAGTAACTATTATATAATAACCTTGTGATTGAAGGGCAGGGAGGCAACAGGCCAACTGTAAGGACTCTCAGAAAGCAAGGCACCTTGGGTCCCAATCTAGAATTGTGAAAGATATGTATTGAGCACACACTTAACCTCTCTGCATTTCAACTTTCCTATCATCTGTAAGATGAGAATAACACTTGCCATGCACCCCACAAAGGGATGCTGAGAAAGTCCATGAAAAGTATTTTGAACTTCTCAGAAGTGAGCTGTCACAGAAGTACAAAGCCTCGCATCAAAAGACACATCCGTACCTTCTGGAGACATCGATGAGTTGTTCACAGGTAGGATAATATATAGGCCTGACATTGAGTGGTCCTTTCATTAAAATAATTGCCACAGCAATTTCTTTTCATTTACTTTGGACATTATTCGCATGCAGCTTTGAAAAATCGCAACACCCCTTCTCAGATCACTGTGAGGGGGTCTCTGAAACTCATTTTTGACTCATTCGGCAACATTATTCAGTGACAAGTATAAAATGTGTTACTCTCTACTTCTCTCTGGAGACACTGCTAGAAAGCAATTTCTGAGAAAAGTAGAATATATTTCAGTAGGCTATTTATGACTTCATGTGCAATGGCCACATTTGATTCAGGACAGAACTAATTTACTTACTCCAGTTGTTAGCTCTGACCTGTTCTGGAAGTATTGCTATTTCTCTAGCTTGCCAGCCTGCATTCCTGAATACTGCATGTGCATAGATCCCTATAGAGGAATGTTTCATCTGTCCAGAGGAATTTGTCTGGTAAAGAGCACTGAAATTACATAACAATTCAAATCTTTTCTTCAACACCTTAAACAGATATTTTCTATTCTGGCTCTATATTCAAATAAGTTGGGTCCAACCCAGATGGATTTAATTAGAATATCTGGTTGGTGCAACTGCATAGAGAAACTTTAAGAATTTTTGCAAATGCACGTTCATAGAAGCACTGATGCCAATAATCAAGTAGTAGAAAGAGCCCAAATGCCCATCCACTGTTGAATGGATAACAAATTGTGGTAGAGGCTTAGGATGGAATACTGTTCAAATATAGAAAGGGAAAATCCAACAATAAAAATGCCACAAAATGGATAGACCTCAAAAATACTATATTAAGTGAAAATAATCTAATGCCAAAGACACAGATTATTTGATTTCCCCTTTGTATGAAATAGTCAAAACATAAATATATGGAGACAATATAGATTGATGGTTGCCTGTTTCATGGTAAAAGAAGAAAATGGGGAGCAATTGCTTAATAAGTACAGATTTTCCTTTTGTGTTGATGGAATGTTT
Source organism: Sciurus vulgaris (assembly GCF_902686455.1). Classification (NCBI taxonomy): domain Eukaryota; kingdom Metazoa; phylum Chordata; class Mammalia; order Rodentia; family Sciuridae; genus Sciurus; species Sciurus vulgaris. The sequence goes on from NC_136464.1 coordinate 85,353,951, forward strand.
TGGAAGTGGTGGGTACACAACAGTGTGAAGGTGCATACATATATACAGAAATGCATGTATGCATACATACTGTTTTAATCAGGTTTTTTTGTTGCAATGACAAAAAGGTATGACAAGAACAACATAAAGGAGAAAAAGCTTATTTTGGTGCACAATTTCAGCAGTCTTGATCCACAGGTAGCCAACTCCATACTTCTAGGCCTACAATAAGGAAGAACATAATGATGGAAGGGCATGGTGGTGAATAGCAACTCCAGGCATGGTACAAGGAAGCAGAGTTCTGCTCACCAAAGGCAAAATACAAACTCCGAATGCATGCTCCCAGTGATCTATCTCTTCCAGTTATACCCTACCTGCTTTCAGTTACCAGCCACTAATCCTTATCAGTGAATTAATCCATCCACTCATTGGGTTACAACTCTCATCCTCTGATCATTTCACCTCTGAAGTTTCCTGCATTATCCATACATAAGCTCTTTTGGGGGGTGCCACATATCTAAAATCACCTCTCTCTCTCTCTCTCTCCCCATCCCTCTCTCTCTCTCTCTCTCACACAAACACACACACACACACACACACACACACACACACACAGAGTTTCCAGGTATTTCCATTATTGAGAATCTTATTCTAAAAGGTCATATGTGGCTATTGTACTAATGCTGGAACCATATCATATACTCCATCAGTCACAGTCCATTCTGCAGGACTCTTCTCAATGTAACGCATAATCTTTTAAAAAAGCATCTGCTGCAGTGTTGGTTGTTACAAATGCATATTTCCACCCCAGAACTAAAAATCCATAATCTCATTGGGGTTAAGAGTTATGTATTTAAGATCATTTCTTCAAGAGCTTCACATGCATTGCTTTTTAACATTTATTGTTTAATTGACAGGTAAAAATGTATTCAGTTTTAAAAATACAAAATCCTACTTTGTACTTTACCTTACACTTCCTTATTATTATTTTTTGAGCATTTCCTATGACCCAGTTCCCTTGCTAAGTGCTAAACACTCATTGCCTCTTTGAACCTTCAACCGTGACAGCAATTGTCATTCACAGAAGAAATTAAGCTGAAAAAAGAGGGAAATCAGTTGTTTTAGTATTACAAATTTAGAAAGTGGTAAATGGAATTTTCTTAAAAAGTTCCTAAACACTTTCTTCTTTAACACATGCCTTATATCACCCAATGATCAGCTCCTATTCATTCATTATCCCATTTTCCTATTTCTAAAATGGTCCCTGGAATTTTATGCTCACCAGATATCATGGTCACCCTTTCCTGGATTCATCAACAAATGAACCACTCTTTTTGATCATCTTTTCTTGAAATTTTCAGGCCTTTTTAACTTCAGGTGAAGTTGACCCTCAACTTTGCCATGATGTCTTATTGATTTGAGACCAAGTCAGTGGTGAAGGCGCTCTCCTACCTCCCTGTCTGCTGCCAGTGTCTTTGCAAGTGTCTCTGCCCATCAGAGGGAGAGGAGGCCCCAGTCCTGATCTATCTCTACTCACTGCCTGTGCACCCTCACTCCCAGTGCAAGACCCATTCTTGGTACTTGACTCTACCTCTCCACCAGCTCTGACCTCACCTTTGTTCAAATATGTTTGAAATTCACAACCATTTCCACATTGTAATATCTGAGTTTGAAATAGTACTGCTTCTGCTTTCCTTGTCTCCCTTATGTCTGTCCTCTGAATTATCTCATTAAGGCTTTCCTCCTTAGCTCCCCTCCTGTTGACATTACTCTCTTCAAAGTCATCAAAATCCATCTTTAGGCCAAATCCATTTGTCAGTGTTCAACTCCTCCTCAACATCTGCTTCATCTGATATTTAATCTTCCCTCCCTCAGTCTCTGGGCTAATCAGCCTTTGTTTCCTTTGTCTTTTCTTTTTTTCCTCGTTCTTTGACTCTCCTAGAAAGTCCCTTAAAATTTTTGACCATTACAGTCTTTACCTACAAAATAAAATAAATTATATCTATTTCAGGATGTTATTGCAGAGGCTCCCCACATTCAATGTGCGCTTCGGGTATTGACTCGGTCAACAGATATCTCTAGAGTTTCTACCACATGTACAGCTCTAGGTTAAACACCAGAATGTAAGGTGGTAGATGTGGTCACTGTTGTTAATATGGCACACTGACTGGAAGAGACATGGGACAATCATGGTGCTTTGCTCACTACTACAATATGCCAGGCACTTCTGTAGGCATTGGAGATGGAACAATGAGCATATCTGAGCAAGTCACAGCCTTCACGCAGCTTCCTTTGTAGTGTCCAGTAACACACAGCTAGCTAGATAATGCCCAAGACCATAAATGAAATAAAACAAAGAGTAAAAAAGAGTAATAAAATATGGAGAAGTGACAGTGAAGTGTGCTACAGAAGTAGGGTCAGGTACTACTTCTCCAGCTGGGGAAATAGCTCCGTGGTACAGCACTTGTCTAGTATGCACAAGGTCTTGGGTTTAATCTGGACATGTATTTTATGTGAGGCAGTATTTTACACATGAGAATACATGATATACAGTAACCCCTGCTCTCAAGGGATTTATAATCTGGTTGGGGAGTTTAATGGGAAACAAAGTTTAATGTACAAGGGTGATGACAGAGATGGCTTGGGAATGATAGGAAGTATTTCTTGGACCCAAGTCATAGCGAAAGCGAAGATGTGAAGAATGAACATGTATGACCTAGAGACAGGTAGAGGTGGGACATGCATCTGTAAATGCCCAGAGCGCAATGCTTGTCTTGATTTGAGACCTACACATACTTCAGTAGGACTGGAAAGAAGAGCACAGGAGATGGTGTTAACCCATAACAAATAGCAGGGGCCCTGAACATCATGGCTGGAAGCCCAGCTGCAGTTTCATAGAAGAGATAATATAATCAGAATTATAGTAAGATTATAATAAGAGATTATAGTAAGGAAGAACAACTGCAAACCTGCCAAGAAACTAGGGAAACATCTCAAGAGGTTGTTTTAACCATCCAAGTAAAACAAGGTTTTCTTGGTGACAGAAAAGACAGAGGAAAGGTATTGATTCAAAGCACAATCAGAATCTCTAATACACAGTGCCTGATGATTGATAAACAACTCAGGGTAATGGGTAGGACAGCTGCCTAGGAAAATTCCATAAGTCCATTTCTACATTTTTAATTTTTTCCTTCACTTTCATTTTCTTATAAGAATGACCTGTGTGCATACTGCCCTTAGTCACATAAACCAAGTTAGAAATCTGCAAGAGGAAAGAGGAAATGTATGACTCAATAGTTAGGGGAGAACAATCCACTAACAGTAGTTAGTGGATGCTAACTGGAAAGAACTGAGATTTGGGGGCCAAAACTCAAACTGTGCACCACTCTCATCTGCTGTATAACTTTCTGAATCGTCCTTGGTTTTGTATCCACAAAAAGAAAAAGACACTTTGATGAAGTCTCCTAAACTGCTTGTCCCTTAGATATGCCGTTACTCTTCAGATTTTGAACATTTGGTTTTATTGAATTGAGAGCCTCACTCAGTATTAAATGAGATGTGTAGGGTGGGAACAGGGGCAGAGAGATTTTCATGCTTCAGTTAAATAGTTTAACCACCAGACAGCATCAAAGGCTCAAGGACTTTCCATACTCTCAGGGACACCATGTAGGGCAGTGCTTCTCCATATACTCTGTGAGACCAGTAAACTTACGATGGAAGCCTAAAATGCCAGATCCGAGAGGATGAACATAGAGCTTCTTGTGTCTAAAGAGGTGTGGGGCCCAGTCAGTGGACCCAGCCTTGTCTCCCAAGGAGATCAATGCTGCAAATCTCACAAGGGTAGCTGATGTACCCACACTTGGGACAGTGGAGGTGATCATTTGCTGATGGGCAGGCAGCAACTCAGAAGCGTTCAGGTAACAGAGTACCCAGAAACCATGCTGCTCATGGTATAAGAGTTTAAAATATTCCAATAGTTAATCCCATGAAATGGTCCAAGATCAATTTTAATTTCAAAAAACAAGATTAATAATTACCTGCATGGGCATGTACAAAGAAGTCCAAAGCCACCAAAATACAATCTGTCACTTTTTCACTGATTTCTCCATTAACAGATGTTTGCTATTTACTCATTCAATTTATTTTCCTCAAGCATGTTCCAGCAGATGCCAGTAATTTAGGGATGTTGTAGAAGAAAAATTTGAATTATAAAAGCCCTAAAAAACATATTGCTTCCCCCTATAAATGGGAAATGGCTGCATTATTCAATTTAGGGTAGAGAGAAGAATGTCAGTCCAGCACAGAGTATTGGTACGTTCCATGAACACAGTTTGGAAGCTTGGTTTTAATCCAGATGTGACTTTAATATAGGAAATCTGGAGCATATGGAAGCTGTATGAGGTCATTAACCAAACCAAAAGTCTGTACATTTATTTTTTTCCACAGCTATGCTAGACAGGTTATGTCCACAGACTTTCCAAAATGGACTAGAGACAATCACATTAAAGGAATTGACTCTCATTTCTAAATACATGCCTGCTGTCTAGAAAAAGCAAAGACTGTTGGTAGTCAGTCAAAGGGACTGATTCATTCATTGAGACCACAGAATTTTAGGGGATGTAACAATTTCTCACAGACACTATGCTCATCTGCTTTATTAATGTGTGTTATTTGTGATTCTCAGAGTACTGTTCTTACAAGCATTTCTGGGAAGAAATTTTATTTAACATTTTTCCAAAGGCCTGGTGGAAACAAAGGGAGAGGGCTCCAGGGGCCTACCTGAAGCAGGGGTGGGGACAGGGGAGAGAAAGAATGGTCTTGCCTTCAGAAGCACTGCCAGCTCTGTCTCCTGAAGCTTGGGATCAATGGGAGAAATAAAACCCTCCTGTAAAGCAGTCTCATGATGAAACTACTGGAGAGGAAACTACAAGGAAAGGAAAAGAACTATTAAGTGATTAAGCAATAATTTATTGAGAATGGAAAAGCAAATTAGTAATAAATTCTTTTAAAAAATTTCTTAGTATAGGACCCTGCAGAAAGCCAAACTTATTAGGAACACAGAGTGTTTCTGTCCCTTCTTGTTCAGCACCCATATGTTTTACTCATTTAATTGTATTTTTAAAGAGCCATTATTAACTAAAAACTATAGAATATGAAGAATGACTTCTGAGTCAAAGAGCTTTATTATCTGGGGTGACTGCATTACTAGCAATTACCTGGCACAGAGTGGGCAGGTGCACAAGTCCTCAGCCAGACCACTAGGATTCCATTCCCAGCCAGGTAGGTTTTGAGCATTTTCATGACCTTTCCCTTTTCTTCATCAACATGGAGTTGTTGGGAAGATTATGTGGGTTAATATTTGAAAAAAAATGAGACTACTATTTGGTGTATTATAAATGTTATATTAAACTTTTCTTATTATTTATTCATTTGTAGGAGCACTAAATTGTGATAATAGCTAATGTTTATTGAACTCTTTGTGAGTCTGCTGTTTTGCTGGGCGTTTTGCATCCAGGTCTACTTGGTGACCTATTAGCTAGAATTATCATGGCCTCCATTTTATAGGTGAAGAAATTTGGCAGCAAAACTCAGGCTTAAAACTTTTATCATGGTCCTTTACCATTTTTTAATATGAATTTTGAAGTCCGTTCTCCAGGCATTTCAAACAGCTTCCTTCATCTTGCAGAGCAATTTAAAAAATGAATGCACTTTGGAAGAAAAAGGCTAATGCAAGTAAAGAAGAATTAAGACATGCTGTGCTTATTTAATTCAGCTCAAAAATTCACACCTTCATAAGCCATGACACAATTCCTATTGCATTTCACATTAGTGTCATTATGTTACCTGGTGACTGGAACATATAAATATTTTATAAAGACTCTTCTCTTTGTGCCATTTGGAAGATGGAGGGTATATATGCTAATGGAATTCTAAGGTCCTCTGATTTTTCTTTTAGAGTCAATTGTCAATTATCTATCTGCACTCAGTTATTGTAAGACTAAGAAAATTTTCATTCTGTAATTTCTTAACAGAATTAGCTTTGTTTAGATGAAGCATTTTAGTGCTAACAGACTTATTCATAACATGGCTAGATTATAGTGTCACATTTTGTCATTGCAAAAGACAATACTGGCAGATTCTCAAAGTGCTCTTTTGTTGACCGGGTAGTTGCCACTATTTATTCTAACTCTTAATTATCACTGATAGTACATGAAAAATTGAAAAGGATTTCAATTGAAGAAACATTTTCTTTATTAGAAAGACCTCTTCTAAGACACACACAATCTCCCTGGCTCTGGTGATGTGTGATATAAGTGCTCTGCCACATACTCCTCGTACCTGCAGAAGGAGTTCATTTATAGACTTACTACATTTACTACATGGAGATGAGTTTCTTTATAAGTGTGTATTGTCTTGATGGACTGTTGGGAGGAGGCAACAGTGGGCAATGGAGAGGTTGCTGCTGAATTACTTCCCACAGAAAGTTTGCCTTCCTTCCGATGTTACTTTATCTCAGTGAAAGCCACTTCCATCAGCTAGGCACTCAGAGAATACAAGAGTCAACTTTTAACAGTGACAGTGAAAAATGATACCTAATAGAAGAGGGAGAGGTAGTGATTTGACTCCCCAGTAATGTCCAGCATCTTACCATTTCCAGTAGTGTGTGTACACTTATTTATTGCTATGGTTTGGATAGATTATGAGAGCTATAATGTAATCCAGTCATCCTACACTGAGTGGACTAATTGGGTGTTAACAGTAGGCAGGTGAGCCATGGCTGGAAGAGGTGGGTCACTGAGGTTAGATTCACCTTCCCTGTGGCCACTTCCCCTCTGTCTCTCCACCACACTCTTCTGCCATGATGTGCTGCTTCACTTGGTTCCAGAGCAATGGAATTGGCCAACCATGGACTGAACCTTTCAAACAATGAGCCAAAACACTTTTTGCCCTGTAAGTTGTTCTTTTCAGGTATTTTGGTTGCAGTGATGAAAAGTTGACTAATGTGTATGTCATTGGCATTTCCTCAATTTTATGAAGAATCCTTTTCTAACAAACATAAGTCAACACAACAGCCATTTCTTTCCAGATCATAGTATTTCTAAACATTACACTCAAATCTGAAGCTGCAGTAGATCCTCTACCTTTTTTGTTTTGTTTTGTTTTTTTTTTCTACACCCACCCAAACTCCATGGGGAGTTGATCCTTATTTCTATGCACTACAGCCGTATTTTGTAAACACATCAATCATTGCAATTATCACATATTTTTCACATTGTATATATGGATTCCTATGTGTATATACACATGGGCCTGTGTGTGTGTGTGTGTGTGTGTGTGTGTGTGTGTGTGTGTGTGCCTATGTGTATGTGTGTGTTCATTAGACTGGAGGTTCCCCAAGGGCAAGGTCTTATTCATGTCTAAATCCCAAGTATATAGCACAGTTTCTGGTATGAGTAGGACAGGAAGTCCTTGATAAACAATTGTAAACAAAAGCACTGGTAGGTCTCAAATGAACTTAGGGGGAAAAAAATCACCTAACTTTAACTGCTTAAGTTTGCCCTTTCATTAAAAAAAGTCCTTTTAAAAGCATAGAACAACTGAAAACAAGTCTAATACAACAAAAGTTTTTCTGGATATCATACTAGAACATACTTACAAAAACCTTCTACATTCTCTGAAGGACCATGCTGGGGTGTAAGGTTTAAAATATTGTGAATCCAGCCCAGGAGGAACAAAAGGGCAAAACTACCCTTGAAAACATTTTCCAGATGTGTATTTTTTAAAACAATGTCTCAGGTAACAATCAACAATTTAAGGAAGAGCTTTCTGAATTTAGTCAGAAAAAAAGAATCTTGATTTCTTCCTTTGGGGTATGACATTTTACAAATTAATTTAGAATCCTTTAAAACCCACAGAGCTAAGAGGAAATTGAGAACACTTGTACTAATCATTTGCAACTTCAATGTAGAAGGTCATATATCAAAAAGGTTACTACAATCAAAAAATTCAATTACTAAGGACTCCTAATGGGCTTTACTTAAAATAGCACAGAACTGCAATGTTTTCCATTTCAAAGGAAAAAAAAAATAATAATTCCCCAAATACTGTGAAGGATGAGTTCAATACACGTCTTCTCTCTAAAACTAAATTCCCAACATCTGCAGAATTCAGGAGCCCACAGTCTAAATAGTCAAATATTTAAGCAAGACTCTTGAGGTTTTTCAAGATGGCGGACTAGAGGGTGGCTGCATTTCATGTTGCTCCAGGACTCAGGATTCAAAAGAGGAGATATTGAGAGACTTGGGACCAACTCAAAGCAGCCGGGTGAGTCTCTCACGTTGGGGAGGCGTCCCGGTTGGGGCAGGAGTCCCGGAACGCAGGGAACTTTGTGAAGTAGAGCTGCCGGCGAGATGCCCCTCCCTCCGCTGGAGCAGTGAACTCGGACAACTGGGAGCGTCGTAAAGGAGGCCGCTCAGCACAGCACTGGGATTCGGAGCAACCACTGAGGCTCCGGAGGCTGCCCAGGGGAGGAACGGTGAGGAGAGCTGTGTGGTTTCAGAACACCGGGGCCTGCCCTGAGGAGGAGGAGGAGGAGCGTGGCCGCTTGGATTCGGAGTGACTGCACCAGAGCTACAGGTGGTTGCCAGAGGAGAAGCTGCGCAGTGAGCTGTTTGGACTCAGAGCAACCGCTTCAGAACACCGGGGCCTGCCCTGAGGACGAGGAGGAGGAGGAGCGCGGCCACTTGAATTCAGAGTGACTGCACCAGAGCTAGAGGCGGTTGCCAGAGGAGGGGCTGCGTGGCGAGCTGTTTGGACTCAGACCACTTCTGAACACTGGGGCCTGCCCGAAGGAATAGGAGGAGGAGGAGGAGGAGCAAGGCGGGTCGTTTGGACTCACAGTGAATGCATTAGAGCTCCAGGGCGGCTGCTCAGAGGAGGAGGCGATTGGTGAGTTGTTTGGACTTAAAGCGACTGCTCCTGAACACAGGGGGGCTGCCTGGAGGAGAAGTGCGGTGGGTCGCTTGGTCTCGAGTGGCCGCATCAGAGCTCCGGGCAGTTGCCCAGAGGACCCGTGCAGCGGGTCACATGGATTCAGAGCCACTCAGAGTGACCGCTCCTGAACAGCCGGGGGGTTACCTGGAGGAGGAGGAGGAACAGGGAGGGTCATTTCGACTCGGAGTGATTGATTGCCCTGGGCTACGGGTGATTGGTGGGAGGAGGAGGCACGCAGTGAGTTACTTGGACTCCTAGGGGCCGCACCGGAATACTGGGCGGCTGTCTGGAGGAAGAGGCGTGTGGTGGGTCTCTGGGATTCAGAGCGATTGTACGGGGACCCAGGTGGCTGCTCAGAGGAGGGGTCGCATAGCCAGGCGATTAGGTGCAGAGCAGGGTCCCAGGATCTACGACGCTTCTTGGTGGAAGAGCCGCACAGAGACACACTTAGGGGCACAGCGAAGGTTCCAGGACTGCAGGCAGATTCTCTGAGGAGGGGCAGCCTAAGGAGATTCATCTGCGAAGGGTGAGGCTCCCAGGCACAGGAGGTAGGGCCGGGCCCCTGGGAACTTTGCAGAGGAAGGCAGCCCAGCCCAGGCGGTAGCTATAAATTGAGGGGAAACTCTAGGAGGGAACTGACCAGCGAGACCTCCCCACGGGTGAGTCTTCCCTGCCGGGTGAGGTTTCCCCACAAGAACGGTAAAACCAGAGACACAGGCCAAAACAGGCCTTGCCTCAGCCTGCAGCCCAGGTCCCCTTTGGATGACCATTGGTCAACAAGTGGAGGCACCTCTGCCCACTAGCAGGGAATATACCCCACCTGAAGGCCACCACTCCTAGAGAGGCAGATTCCTTGTGGAGCACCGCATTATCAACTTCCTCCAAGACATCAGCCTACTGAAGGCTAAGAGGGGATATATATACAAATCTTCAGGGATATTGTAAGTCAAAAGAGGAAACCCGCAATATCTCAGCAGTCCACTGATACCTGAACAATATGAGAAAACAAGGAAAGAAAATGCTGCAAACAAATCTAGATGTTACATCAATAAAACCCAATGACAGCATGGCAGAAGAAATGACAGAAAAGGAGTTCAGAATGTACATAATGAAAATGATCAGGGAAGCAAAAAATGAGATGAAAGAGCAAATGCAGGCATTGAATGATCGCACCAATTGACAGTTAAAAGAGCAAATACAGGAAGCAAAAGATCATTTCAGTAAAGAGTTAGAGATATTGAAAAAAAACCAAACAGAAATCCTTAACATGAAGGAAACAATAAATCAAATTAAGAACTCCATAGAAAGCATATCCAGTAGGATAGAACACCTGGAAGACAGAACCTCAGACATTGAAGACAAAATATTTCACCTTGAAAACAAAGTTGAACAAACAGAGAAGATGGTAAGAAATCATGAACAGCATCTACAAGAACTATGGGATATCATGAAAAGGCCAAATTTAAGAATTATTGGGATTGAGGAAGGCTTAGAGAAACAAACCAAAGGAATGAACAATCTATTCAATGAAATAATATCAGAAAATTTCCCAAATCTGAAGAATGAAATGGAAAATCAAGTTCAAGAGGCTTATAGGACTCCAAATAAACAAAATTACAACAGACCCACACCAAGGCACATTATAATAAAAATGCCTAACATACAAAATAAAGATAGAATTTTAAAGGCTGTGAGAGAAAAGAACCAAATTACATTCAGGGGGAAACCAATACGGATATCAGCAGATTTTTCAATCCAGACTCTAAAAGCTAGAAGGGCCTGGAACAACATTTTTCAAGCCCTGAAAGAAAATGGATGCCAACCAAGAATCTTATACCCAGCAAAACTTACCTTCAAATTTGACGATGAAATCAAATCCTTCCATGATAAACAAAAGCTAAAAGAATTTACAAAAAGAAAGCCAGCATTACAGAACATTCTCAGCAAAATATTCCATGAGGAAGAGATGAAAAACAAAGAAGCAAATCAGCAAAGGGAGGAACTATCCTAAAGGAATTGTCAAATAAAGGAGGAACCAAGATGTGTCAAACAAATAAAAAAATAAATTTTAAAAAATGAACCAAATGATCGGGAAACCAAATCATATCTCAATAATAACCCTGAATGTTAATGGCCTGAATTCATCAATCGAAAGACATAGACTGGCAGATTGGATTAAAAAGAAAGATCCAACAATATGTTGCCTACAAGAGACTCACCTCATAGAAAAAGATACCAATAGACTAAAGGTGAAAGGATGGGGAAAAACATACCATGCACATGGACTCAGCAAAAACGCTGGAGTATCCATCCTCATTTCAGACAATGTGGACTTCAAGCCAAAGTTAGTCAGAAGGGATAAAGAAGGTCATTTCATACTGCTTAAGAGAAGCCTAAATCAGCAAGATATAACAATCATAAACATCTATGCCCCAAACAGTGGCTCATCCATGTATGTCAAACAAATCCTTCTCAATTTCAGAAACCAAATAGACCATAACACAATAATACTAGGTGATTTTAACACGCCTCTCTCACTACTGGACAGATCTTCCAGACAAAAATTGAACAAAGAAACCATAGATCTCAATAACACAATCAATAATTTAGACTTAACGGACATTTATAGAATATACCATCCAATCAAGAGCGAATACACTTTCTTCTCAGCAGCACATGGATCCTTCTCTAAAACAGACCATATATTATGCCACAAAGCTAATGTTAGCAAATATAAGAAGATAGAGACACTAGCATGTATTCTATCAGATCATAATGGATTGAAGTTAGAAATAAATGAAAGAGTAAAACACAGAAACTATTCCAACATCTGGAGATTAAACAATATGCTATTATATGATGAATGGATAACAGAAGATATTAGGAAGGAAATTAAAAAATTCTTAGAGGTAAATGAGAACAAAGAAACATCATATCAAAATCTCTGGGACACTATGAAAGAAGTACTTACAGGGAAATTTATTTCATGGAGCGCATTTAATTAAAGCAGTAAAACTCAACAAATAAACGACCTAACACTACAGCTCAAAGCCCTAGAAAAAGAAGAACAGAACAGCACCAGTAGTAGAAGACAGGAAATAGTTAAACTCAGAGCTGAAATCAAGGAAATTGAAACAAAAGAAACAATACAAAAAATTAACAAAATAAATAGTTGGTTCTTTGAAAAAATAAACAAAATTGATAAACCTTTAGCCACACTAACAAAGAGAAGACGAGAGAAAACCCAAATCACTAAAATTCGGAATGAACAAGGAAATACCACAACAGACAGGATTGAAATACAAAACATAATTAGACGCTATTTTGAAAATCTATACTCCAACAAAATAGAAAATTTCGAAGACATCAACAGATTTCTAGAGACATATGAATTGCCTAAACTGAACGAGAAGGACATACACAATTTAAATAGACCAATTCCAAGTAATGAAATAGAAGAAGTCATCAAAAGCCTACCAACAAAGAAAAGTCCGGGACCAGATGGGTTCTCAGCCGAGTTCCACAGAACCTTTAAAGAAGAGCTCATTCCAATACTTCTCAAAGTATTCCATAAAATAGAAGAGGAGGAAACCCTCCCAAACTCATTCTATGAAGCCAATATCACACTGATACCTAAACCAGACAGAGACACATCAAGGAAAGAAAATTTCAGACCAATATCCTTAACGAACATTGACGCAAAAATTCTCAACAAAATTTTAACAAATCGCATACAAAAACATATTAAAAAGATAGTGCACCATGATCAAGTGGGTTTCATCCCAGGGATGCAAGGTTGGTTCAACATCAGGAAATCAATAAATGTCATTCACCATATCAACAGACTTAAAGTCAAGAATCACATGATTATTTCAATAGATGCAGAAAAAGCATTTGATGAAATACAGCACCCCTTCATGCTCAAAACACTAGAAAAAATAGGGATAGTGGGAACATTTCTTAACATTGTAAAGTCCATTTATGCAAAGCCCATGGCTAATATCATTCTAAATGGTGAAAAACTGAAAGCATTCCCCCTAAAAACTGGAACAAGGCAGGGATGCCCTCTTTCACCACTTCTATTTAACATCGTTCTTGAGACTCTGGCCACAGCAATTAGACAAACCAAAGAAATTAAAGGGATATGAATTGGAAAAGAAGAACTCAAACTATCCCTGTTTGCTGATGACATGATTATATATTTAGAGGAACCTGGAAATTCCTCCAGAAAACTCTTAGAACTCATAAGTGAATTCAGTAAAGTAGCAGGTTACAAGATCAATGCCCATAAATCCAATGCATTTTTATACATAAGTGATGAATCTTCAGAAAGAGAAATTAGGAAAACTACCCCATTCACAATAGCCTCAAAAAAAATAAAATACTTGGGAACTAATCTCAGAAGAGAGGTGAAAAACCTCTACAATGAGAACTATACAACACTAAAGAAAGAAATTAAAGAACACCTTAGAAGATGGAAAGATCTTCCATGTTCTTGGATAGGAAGAACTAATATTGTCAAAATGGCCATACTACCTAAAGTGCTATACAAATTCAATGCAATTCCAATTAAAATCCCAATGACGTACCTTACAGAAATAGAGCAAGCAATTATGAAATTCATCTGGAAGAGTAAGAAATCCAGAATAGCTAAATCAATCCTTAGCAGGAAGAATGAAACAGGGGGTATTGCAATACCAGACCTTCAACTCTACTACAAAGCAATAGTAACAAAAATGGCATGGTATTGGTTACAAAATAGAAAGGTAGATCAATGGTACAGAATAGAGAACACGGACACAAACCCAAATAAATACAATTTTCTCATACTAGACAAAGGGGCCAAAAATATGCAATGGAGAAAAGATAGCCTCTTCAACAAATGGTGCTGGGAGAATTGGAAATCCATATGCAACAGAATGAAACTAAACCCATATCTCTCACCATGCACGAAACTAAACTCAAAATGGATTAAGGACCTCGGAATCAGACCAGAGACCCTGCATCTTATAGAAGAAAAAGAGGGTCCAGATCTTCAACATGTCGGCTTAGGACCAGATTTCCTTAACAGGACTCCCATAGCACAAGAAATAAAAGCAAGAATCAATAACTGGGATAGATTCAAACTAGAAAGCTTTCTCTCAGCAAAGGAAACTATCAGCAATGCGAAGAAAGAGCCTACAGAGTGGGAGAATATCTTTGCCAATCATACTTCAGATAGAGCACTAATCTCTAGAATCTATAAAGAACTCAAAAAACTCTACACCAAGAATTCAAATAATCCAGTCGACAAATGGGCTAAGGAAATGAATAGACACTTCACAGAAGAAGATCTACAAGCAATCAAGAAACATATGGAAAAATGTTCAACATCTCTAGTAATACGAGAAATGCAAATGAAAACCACCCTAAGATTCCATCTCACCCCAATTAGAATGGCGATTATCAAGAATACAAGCAACAACAGGTGTTGGCGAGGATGTGGGGAGAAAGATATACTCATACATGGCTGGTGTGGCTGCAAATTAGTGCAGCCTCTCTGGAAAGTAGTGTGGAGATTCCTTAGAAAACTTGGAATGGACCCTCCATTTGACCCAGCTATCCCACTCCTTGGCCTATACCCAAAGGACTTAAAATCAGCATACTACAGAGATGCAGCCACATCAATGTTCATAGCTGCTCAATTCACAATAGCTAGACTGTGGAACCAACCTAGATGCCCTTCAATTGATGAGTGGATTAAGAAACTGTGGTATATATATATACACAATGGAATATTACTCAGCCATAAAGAATGATAAAATTATGGCATTTGCAGGCAAATGGATGAAATTGGAGAATATCATGCTAAGTGAGATAAACCAATCTCAAAAAGCCAAAGGACGAATGATATCGCTAATAAGTGGATGATGACACATAACGGGGGGAGGGAAGGGTTAGTGTTAGGGTTAGAGTTAGGGTTAGGGAGGGGGGCAAGTATGGAGGAAGGAAGCACTGTATAGACTGAAAAGAGGGGTGGGTGGGGTGGGGGGAAGGGAAAAAATAACAGAATGAATCAAACAATATTACTCTATGTAAATTTATGATTACACAAATGGTATGCCTTTACGCCATGAACAAACAGAGAAACAACATGTATCCCATTTGTTTACAATAAAAAAAAAAATCCTATTGCAGTAAAGTAACACCATAAAAAAAAAAAAAGACTCTTAAACTTATTGATATCAACAAGTATAATTAGCTGTTTCTGTCCTTGGATGTCTTATGTTTTTGTTTGAATTTTAGAACAGGAGAAAAGTTGTTGCTTCACAAAAGGTATGAAGATTAATTTGATTTTTTCTTTCTCCTCTTTTTTAATTGATAGGAGGAAAAACTTTCAGTGTTCTATAACACAGTAGGGTGACTTTATTAACAATAATTTACTATACATTTAAATATAACTGAAAAAAGGATTTTGAATTTTCCAGTAGAAAGAAATCATATTTTCTTCCTCTTAATAAATAATTCGATTATGAACTTTTAAAATTTTGAATGTAATTTTTTTTCACAATCTTTTTTTTATTTAAAATCATAAATTTACATAATGTTGTTTGATTCATTCTGTTATTTTTTTCCCTTTCCCCCCCACCCTCCCACCCCTCTTTTCCCTCTATACAGTCCTTCCTTCCTCCATTCTTACCACCTTCCTTATCCCTAACCCTAAACCTAACCCTAACCCTAACGCTAACCCTTCCTACCCCCCATCATATGTCCTCATCCGCTTATCAGCAAGATCATTCGTCCTTCAGTTTTTTGAGTTTGGCTTATCTCACTTACCATGATATCCTCCAATTTCATCCATTTGCCTGCAAATGCCATAATTTTATCATTCTTCATGGCAGAGAAATATTCCATTGTGTATATATGCCACAGTTTCTTTATCCATTCATCAACTGAAGGGCATCTAGGTTGGTTCCACAATCTGGCTATGGTGAATTGAGCAGCTATGAACATTGATGTGGCTGTATCTTTGTAGTATGCTGATTTTAAGTCCTTTGGGTATAGGCCAAGGAGTGGGATAGCTGGGTCAATTGGTGGTTCCATTCCAAGCTTTCTGAGGAATCTCCATACTGCTTTCCAGAGGGGAAAGTTAAAGCATAGAAGTACTGAGCAGCTTGCAGAAGGTCAAGAACACAACTGCTCTTGTAACCAGCAGACCCATCTTAAACCTGTAGACCAGACACTATTCGAGGCTGTTTCAGTGGAGGCTAAGTCAATCCATGTCCCACAATCCCTTCGACTTTAATCTCACAACTGTAATAAAAGGCAATAGTGTGCTAAGATTTCCTTTTAAAAATAATACTATACAATATTTAATAGTCAACATTTCCTTTCCTTCCTTTCCCCTTCCCTTCCTTCTTTCCTTCTTTATAAATGTTCAATGTGAAAAACTCATAAGTTAACATGATACATAGTACAAATAATTTTTTTGTCATAAACAATGTATGTAGTAAGACCATATTTTTATGTGTTTGTGCAAATACTTATTACATACCTACTCTTTGCCAGGCAAAATATCAGGCATGACATTTAACAATAAAGAATAAGTTTCACCCACCATACTATGGAGATTACACCACAGTTTTAGATGAGTTTCCTGACTCTAGGGAGAGGTGGGAAATACAATAAAGTCTCAAACTGTCATGCATGGAAAAGTGATTCCTGAATTTAACATCAGAGGTGAGGAATGAATCCACTCCAGTCTTTAAGTCATATTCTGGATCATGTGATTCTACAGTGATGATAATGCCAACAAGTTATTGCTGCTTGTAAAGCTCTTCCTCTTGACCTTGAACAATGTCTTTATTTCCTATTCAATACTCACCCTCCACTCTTCCTTTCTAACAGAAGCCTAATTTTGTTTAGGATGACAGTGACTCTATACCTCAAATTCCCAGATGCCCCAGAAACCAGAAATACATAGTTTTGCCCAGTGACATATTTGCAGAAGTCTGCTAGGGAGTCCTTGAAATTTCTGTCCATTTGTTTACTTATCCATTCACTCATTTTAATAGGGTGCTTCTCCCCCCCCCCCCCCCTTATTATTTCTTCTTTCTGTCTGGTACATGGACATGAGGTTGGAGTTGAAGCCTACAGATTATAAGTGTGATAAAAGCCATATTCTTAGTATGGTGAAGGGTAAAAATTCAACTTAATCAAGACTTCAGTCTTATTTATTGAATGAATGGGAAAAATATATTTCATTGGTTCAGCAACTAAAGTTAGATTTCTCTTTTCATGTAGCCTAATCCTATTTCCAACTGGCAAATGATAAGAAATCATCTCTCCCTTCAGAGCATAGAACCAGGAATAAGAATTTTTCAGGATCTTCTGATGAAATGGCTGGATTTTCAAGTCATCAGCTATGGTGAATGTCTCTAATAAACAAGGTCTGCTCGGTCAGAAAATTGATGCAATCAGAATACTATTATCTCATTCTGAAATATTCATAGACAGCCAGAATGCAAAGGCAGAAACCAAAACAAGTAATGAAAGCAACTCAGAGGAAAAAGAGTCAGTGCAAGGAGCAAAGAAAACAAAATTTTAAAATATATTTGACATAGAAAGCTTAGAATAAAATATTTTAAAAAGTCACAGAAATGGAATAAGTACAAGAAACCACTGTAAAAGGGAAAACAGAGTAAAAAAGAGCACTGGAAAGTGAAAAAAAATGTTAATAGATGTAAAAAATGAATTCATTAAAATGGAAGAGCACAAATACATATGAAAGGCTCTTACTGAAAGAAATGTAAAAAGTGACAGAAAATAGAAGAGAAACAACCACGAAATTACAAGATAATTCAAAGAATTACCAGAAGTTGTATTAAAAAAAAATCAGAATCAGTGGAGAAGAAACACATTTCAAAGAAATAAAGCAAAGGTGTCCCCAGACTTAAAGTCTTAGGTTTTCAGACTGAAAGCCAGCCAAGGTACAAAACTGTAAAAGGAAAGAAACCCACAGTGAGGCACATCATTTAGAATTTCAGAACACAGGGATAAAGGTAAGATGCTAAACAGATTCCAGAGGAGAGAAAAAGAAACAGATTGGGTTAAAAGCATGACACTAGGCTTTTAAACAAGATACAGGAATTTTGAAAATGTTGAGCCTCTAAAATTGTAAAGAAATCTCCAATTTAGAATTTTAACACCAACTATAGGTCATTTGTAAGGAAGGAAATGTAAAAATAGAAAGGAAAACAAAAATAAAAAAACAAAAAATGAGAATGAAAAATTTTGTAAATTACCTCATCCTTTCTTAAGAAGTAAGGAAATACTCCACTAACTGGAGGGTGTAACAAAGAAGAAGAGTTTGTGGGATGGAACTCAACAGAGACTCAAAGGGCATTCTCAGTCCCAGAAGGAGGCTTATCCAGTTTACCTGCAGAACAACCTGTCACTCACTTCAAGGGAAGAGGGTTAAGGAGGGATTCTAAAAGATGGAAAATGGATTTAAAGGAAAGGTGGAAAGTGGATTTAAAGGATTTCAGAATGTGTCTGTCTATACCAAATTGAAAATTATGGTTTGAGAATGAGATTGGGAAACCTTGCATACATAGAAATTGTAACAAATGAGAAAGAAAGATGCCCTTATTATCTCCAAGGAAAACAAAAAAATAAACATAAGCATTGTGTGCTATCTATAAGTGCTTTGCTCAATATTGCAACATTGCAAGAATGTTAGCTCATGAATGTTGAATGAAAACACGGTGGGAGGCACAGGCATAGAACAAAGAGCACGATTAGAGCATGTGATCTTCATATTCCATACCAGGAAGAAAATACGCAGTATCTGAAATTAAAAAATAAAGAAACATGAACTGGAGTAGATACATGATAAAAATCTGTACTAGAATAAATAGTATAAAGTTTCAAAGAAGTTGTTTCTGGGAGGAGAATTCACAAATGGGTTAGGATGTCACAGGTAGCTGTCTTTTGGTTTTTCATCTTATTTGTGTGTTTTCTTTATGATGGAAGAGTCATAAACTTTGAGGTACAATTTTATTTTATAAAATTTTATGTACTACTTTAATGAAAGGAAGTATTACATAAAAATATTTGACTTGGGATTTACCTTTTGAAGATTTATTTTTGTGGTATTGTTTCATCTTGCAGAACTTCAAAGAGATCAAATATATTACCTATTATTTCTAGCTTTTTTTAAAATTTCTGTGGATGGGTAAAGAATAATTTCTATATTTTTATAATTTGTTATTTTCCCTCTTAGGTCTTTGTCAAAATCTTGGTTTTATGACTTTCACTTATTCATTCATTCAGTCATTTAGTCTCTATACATTAATTTGACCTTAAATATTACAGTTTAGAGAGACTTTTCTAATACTCCAAACACATCAATTCTGATATCTCATTACATCTTAGGGAAACAGGATGTTAGAAAAATTAAACAAATACTTTGTTTTATGAATTTCAACTAAACTAACTCATATGGAAATAACACTCCCACCCAGTGATCACTTGCTTCTTGATTCCCAGTGAGCATCATGGACTAGACATATAGTCACTGCGGCTTTCCAGGTGGTCCAACTTATGGACAGAATAAGTAGCTCCATGCTTCTGTCAGTAGCATGGAAGAGCTAAAAGTTTGTTTCTAAAAATTCAAATTTCTGCATGTAGTTACTACTACCTTGCGTAGATCTCTTAGGGAAGTTTCTTTACAGTAGTACAAAAACCAGCTAAATAAAGTCAGCTGCAAAAATACCGAACGAGATCTTATGTGTATGCTAAAAAGGATGTAGATTATGTTATTTCTTTTTGTGATTTTATAGAAGATAATTACCAATGCAAGTGATTTTTTTCCCAAGTCTTTCACTAATACATTCTTTAAAACTTTCATTTTTTACTTAGGTTGATAGAAGGATGGTTTTTCTTCATTCAGTAACTACTTCAACAAATTTAATACATATTTGGATGAAGAGTAGATACTTCCATAGCCCAATTTCACATATAGATAATGAAATGGCTTTGCCATTAAAATTTTGATTCAGTTTCTCCCTGGAATGTGTTAACAGAAACCACTTTTGCTTTTATAGCTGGGAAAGAGGCAATTTGTTATTATGAGAGTTTAGGCAGATTCCAAACTGTAATAATTCTAGGGTTTCTCAGACTGAGTAGAGAGAGGCCATGAATTCAGAATACTGACCACTAACATTGTGCATTGCTCTTAAAGCTTTGCTCAAATTAACACTATTATTTGTATGCACATTAACCTGGTATAAGAGTAATTTTCTTAAAAAGAATACTTATTGAAGTTTAAGAATATTACCCAATAATAAAGCTACTAGATGACATATGCTTAATTGTTACTGGAACTCTTGTGTAAATTTTGAGAAACTAAATCATAAAGATGTCTGAAATAGCAGCCCCAAATGCCAAATTCTAGAATTGAGGAAAAGGACATTTCTCTACTCTAATGAAATACAGTGACTATTTCCCTGAGGTATGATGAATTAATTCACTCTCAGAGAGGAGGATTGGTCTAACAGTCATACTGCATACCTGTTTCAAAGTAGACCATTGATACCTATTTCATGAGAAAGGATATGTGTTATATAAATCATCAAACTTTAATTACCCAGTAGACTTATAGAATTTATGAAATGGAAAGTTCCATGGAGATTATCAAGTCCAGTTTTAGACAATTAAAGAAGTAAAGTGTCTTATCCAAGTTTGGAAGCAAAAGAGTAGCAGATGATGCTTAAGAATCTACCTCAACTATTATTTTGTTTCCTCAAGTGAAATGATGTCACCTGCTAAGTGTAAATCTTTTAGGTTATAAAAATATGACATGGGTCTATGTGTAGCATTATGTATTTATGAATATCATAAACAAACTGGAGAAGGACGACACAGGGAATCCAAAACTCCAATCCCCAGTCTTCTGCAAAGAATGGAAACTCAGCACTCAAAGATAAGCAATTACAAATATTTCAGATTTTCCATTACCCATTTATTTTGAGGCACATTTATTCTATACATATTAAAAGCAAGATAATAACTGCATTTTGTAAATATTGCATTTTGTATGCCCTTCATAACATAATACATATTGCTTATATAATAATACAAAATATGAAAAACAACATTCTGAGTGATGTCTATACTGTAAAACAATTGCAAGGTGACATAAAAAGTTTCAATCATTTGGAAAAATCATTCAAATTCATTCTCAGTCTTTAACCAAGTCTAACTAATATACAGATTCTTTACTAGGACACTTGAGCATACAGAAATAAGAAAGGTAGGAGAAACCATTCTCTCTCCAACTCAAATATGTAAAATGGTGGGAAAGAAACTCTTGTGTGAAAATAAATCTGAATGAAATGAGCATGGATACTTGTTTTTCTTAATAAAGTTTGGGAAAATCTATGAAAATGATATTTTAATCTTAAATATCATTTCTCCTTTTCATTAATTAAAAACAGGCTACAAATTTATAGTATACTCATAAACTATATGCAAGGAGATACTTTCATCTATTCATTTACTTTTAATCTCCAGCAAGTAAAGAGTGCAGTCAACTTAAATCTTGTTTTGAAGTTTGTTTGACTCTCAAATTCACTTTGAGATAAATCATATACAGACTTCAGGATGGAGAGGCACTATTGCTTTTTGCTTCTGCCAACTTTTACCTGTTAAGGATAATTCCTCCTTAATGTGTTTATCAACACTTTACCATGTACTAATACTTCCTGAAAAAAATCTAGAAATCACATATGGATTTATATTGAAGTTTATGAGAGAGCAGATTGTCTCCATAGTATTAATACAGTGTTATCCTGGAAAACTCTTAATGTTATAAAATACAAATTACGAGAAAGAAACTGTACACACAAACCAGTATAGCTTTTAATATAAGTAATAAGTAAAGGGAACAATAAATACTTTCATAAAGGTTAGCGGCCCTTGGAGGAAGGAAACACAAATTCCCATTTGAGAGAGGGAATATTTGTGCTTCTGAACACACATACACACACACACACACACACAAACAAAAAAATACCAGAGGAGGTGTCAGCACAAAATCCAGAGTAAATGCCCTCAACATAAGAAGACAAAGAATGACCATATAACCTCCATGAAATGAGGCACAAATCCCTCAACAGAGCTAGGAATTCTGACACCGTTCCATGCAGCTGGCATTTTCAGAGAAAAAAAAAAAACCAGCGCACTAAAATGGGACATCCCAATCACAATCACCAGGTAAAATAACACACACTATGAAACAAACAACCCAAACCAAGCTACTGGTTTTATGAGGATGGATAAGACAAGTCAGTTTTAAAGAGCAGTGACCATTTCCAGAAGTTAGAATTTATCCTCCTCTTAGAACTATAAAGCAAATGTTTCCCTGTGAGAGGGAAAAGCACTTTGCAAATTTCCTTTAAAATTACTCTAACAAACTCTACTTTCCACCATCCCTCTCCCCCTCCTTTCCATGAGTTACAAATGTAGGTTTCAGGTAATCTACATCAGAGTGACACACTTACTTTAATTTGATGTTTGCTGTTTGTAAAACAATCTTGTTTATGCCACATTGTGGCAGCCATTCTCTAGAAGGCTGGATTAGTTGACAGATTTAAATACACTGGTAATGTGTTTTGTTCAAGTTTAAAATTTGAAGCATGAAGAATATTGCAACATAAAACATAACTACCTCAAACATCATTTGGCAATGCTTTTAAAAATTACACTGCCAACTTTACAGAAACTAGTGGTTGAATACAAATGTACTTTCAAATGTGTTCCGAGTAGGAAGAAAATAACTCTAAATTTACTCAGCAAAACATTCAGCTCAGGAGAAGATACAGGCAAGTACACACTTATTTTTAAAGAGAGAGATGACTATTAAGAACAAGAGAATGAGCCTCTAATGAATATAAAGAGCAACATATGAAAAACAATTGGCTATCTGGCATCTATGTCAAAGTCTGTCCTATAAGTTGGAGATTCTTTTTCCCTTATCTCTCTGTTAGAATGTAAAATGGATAATAGTATAAATAGTTCTAGAGACAACCTTATAAAAACCTTGTCATTGTTAGGTTCCAATCTTAAACCATAAGAAACAGTAAATGCATATCATTTTCATTTGATGAATGTATTTACATAGCAAGAAACAAGTGCACCTTGCAACATAGTCAAAATCTGCTGACATAATAAAAGGGGGTGTTAGACATAAAAATCTAACATTAATATGGACTAAATGATCTCAATATAAGCAGACATATCCATTATAAATCATTAATTTCCTGAGTATTGGTTCTAACATTTTGATTCCTGGTACTTCTCATAGTTTTAATGTTCTTTTGCTGTGCAAACATTACTGCAACTTGAAAAAAGTTTATCAGTCTTCCCTATGTTGAAAAACCTGCCTATCTTCCTGTCCACTCCACAATCACATTTCTCTGATCTCATATTCAGGTGCCTCTTAACATTCACTTAAATAAATTTTTACTGCAAAACAGATTTTAGAAGTCACTAAAAAGCACTCCCTTACCTTCTAAACCTGCTTCAATGAGCCCAAACTGTTCCAATAATTTAACAAAAAGCACAATGACGATCAGAACTGCTATCATTTCAAGCCATTCCAAGTTCACAGTCAGCTAGGTCATAGTCCGACCAAAATCACTGAGAAGTAAGTGCTCCTCTGCCTGGCTGTCTTTGTAAAGCCATTAAGAAGTCTACTGCCACAGATGGGAGGAGGAGAGTGTGAGAGAGGAAGAGAGAGAAAGAGAGGTTGAGAGAGAGAGGAGAGAGAGAGAGAGGAAGGAGATGGGCAGGCTGAGAGAAAGGGCATAAGTGAGAGAAAACTGCATCCATCCTGTTTGCTGGAGCCAAGGCAAGACGTGGCAGCCAATAAAGTCAGGACTGTCAAAATTATCAGCTTCCTCGTTATCACTGTAACACAGAGAGAGGCCACGTATCACTTCCCACCGCCCGCGGAGGAAATGATAACACATACGCCTTTTTTTGGTGCAGTGAAGCTTCTTCTCTTTAATGTGGACAAAAGGCTCTTGCAATGCGGAACTACTCCAGGTTATAAAGAATACAGGGACCAGTCAGAAAGTTGTCCCTGTGGTGAATGCATGGACATATCAAGTAAACACATAAAACATGTACTGTACATAAGCCAAGCACAAGGTATGTCAGCCAATCAGGAGTACTTCCTGAAACTTGTTGACAGCTTCAAGCCTTTTCTGACACCGCACCAGGCACCATCTTGAAGATCAGGCCGGGGCGTGCCCACCTCCGCGGGCCCTCAGAGGCGAGCGTCCCTGACATCTCCCCCTTTTCTTTATATTAATTTGGCTTGGGACCAGGCCTGTCTTAGGTTGTCCATGGCGAACAGCATCCTTAACATTTTATTCTCCCAGGGGCAGTCTCCAACTTCCAGAGGCAGATGGGTTTATGGCTTAATTTCCTCGAA
This sequence comes from Sciurus vulgaris, assembly GCF_902686455.1. Lineage (NCBI taxonomy): Eukaryota > Metazoa > Chordata > Mammalia > Rodentia > Sciuridae > Sciurus > Sciurus vulgaris. Next base: position 85,378,405 of record NC_136464.1, read on the forward strand.
TTGACCCGATTCTCTATTTCTACACTAACTACCTGTCCTTAATTCTGGCTTCATTCCCCCCTTTAGGAACTCCCAACTGCTGTAAGGAAAAGGGGGCACCGATTGTTCTGGCTGCTTCAAAGCTGAAAGGGGGCAGCGTGGGGCAAGCAGTTTGGAGTTCCCTTTTTTAAAAATCGGGTCAATCGAGGGGTCCAAGGTAGAAGTCTGGTTGGGGAAGAGCAGATTGTAAAGTCATCTGGGGGTGGGTGCTTCTATGAGAGAAGAACAAAAAGACATGAGTACTGAAAGGAGATTAGTACAAAATAAATGTTACAGCATCTGAAACATGCCACTGAGTATCATGAAAATGACAGAAGTCAATCTCTCACCAGGAGGTGGAAGAACTGAGAAATTGTTCCCATAATTAAGCCTAGCAAAGGCTGGAATGGACAAGGCCTTTATTTGGGGACTTTAATATTGTCCAGGTTATCAGGAATGTAAACACAACATTTAACTCTTAATGTCATAGATGTCCCCAGAAAATATAGTTAAGCAACTTAATGTCATCTGATTTTTGTAAAATATCCCTTTATTGGTATATCTATGTTTAGTAGAGATCTCTATACTTCTGTTACTTAGGGCTAGATAATCATACGAGCAAACATAGATTAAGTCTACCTGTGTAGCTTAGGAAGGTCTTAAACTGACTAAAAACTTCTGACTCTGGCAGATTCTCTTGATAGTTCTATCTCATAAGAGTAACTTATCAACAACCTGTTCATTATTAATGCTTTCAAAACTTATTGATACTTTTTATATTTTTACCCCTGTTCCTTATACTTGAAATAGATTTGTCGCCTTTTCTGACAAACAACTTTTCTGGTAGTTAAGAGTCAGTCTGCTATGTCAGTCTTCCATGATTATATGAGTTTTATCCTTACAAAAACCAGGTATTTCTTTCCTCAAGGGTATCAGTTTTTCTTTATTGATTTTTCTAGGGTACCTTTACCACTTGAAGAATAAAATATTTCTTTACATGTCACTTCTGTTTGCACCTAGAAATGTGGGGACAATTTTGAATCACTTAGTATGAACAGTCTTAATTTATTTGATCCCAAAATATTCAAGGGACCAAAAGGTGACAGGGATGGTTTTTCTAGAGGTAATACCTGAGCTGAGACTTAGGAGTAAGAGTGGCCAGTCAGAGTGCAGGAAAGGGTGAGAGTAGGATAGACAACAGCATGAGAGGAAGACAAGTATTAAACAGGGTATGTGCTTGTTTAGAAATACAGGAATTGGGAGGAGTAAAACAAGAGGAAAGGGCAGATAGGGAAAAGGGCTAAAAATAGAGAATTAGGCAGACATCACATTACAGAACCATTAGTGGTAACTTTCAGATAATTGCCCATTAATGTTGTTTAAGGAATCCTTCATGGACATAAATGCATGGGAAAGAAAATTACATAATTACATTTCTCTAAATGCTAAGCATACAATGAATGTCAGCGACATATGAATAAAGGAAAGGAGATGAACAAGAGAACAGTGAAAAATCCAGATGATGCATACACAAAATGAAGTAATTCTTAAAAAATATTTATGTCCTGTGTAAAATGAATTTTTATTGAATGAATACATGTATGAATATGATTCTCTGGTAAATAACAGCGAGCTCAAATCTCTACAAAAAATATCAAATGATCTGTAAGATGAATTATGAGACTGAGTAATTTGCTTCTGTTTACTTAGTTACTTTTCACTTTTATATTTTCCTGGGTTCAGGGGACACTCATTTAGGTGTTCTGTTAGCAATGTCCTGATTCTTGGATCTACCAGACTCAACAATGAATGAGACAAGGCTAGGGGTGAAGCTCAGTGGTAAGGTATCTTCTTAGCATGCAAAAGGCCCTGATTTCAAACCCCTTCCCCTGAAAAGAAAAGAAAAAAGATAAAAAAAAAAAAAAAAAAAAAAAAAACAGAAAAGGAATTAGGAGCACTGAACTCAATGGTATAGGTAAATAACTATAGATTTATAGCTCTTAGGAGCTACCCTAGAAATAATTGATTTGCTTCTCTATAACACAGTACAAAGTATACAGGCAAAAGAATAAAAAATGAAATATATATAAATATTATATGATTTCATACTATAGACCTCATCAAGTGAGTGAATAGGGTACTGAGTTAACAGAAACATAAAGGTGAACAAATATTCAAGGAAATCAGTTGCATAGACTTGGTATCGAGGTAGTACTAAATCTGATTTTTAAGGAGAGGTGTTCTCTCTGTTTTAAAACTTTGTGTCCAACTCCTGGAATCAAGGAAAACTTTTGTTTCATTCCAAGAATCAAGGACTGTGTATACGCCCTAATGCCCAGCTCCCCAATGGGAATTTTTCTAACAGTCTGAAATCAAATTCTGAATAGCTAAAAATGAATGGGGATTCCAGTAGCATAAAGGTAAATGAAGAAACATTAAAGATTAAGATAATTTTCTCATACTTGCATGGACCTTTTTTTTTCCAAACATGGCCACCAACATTGGCATTTGTCATATTTTCTCAAATAGTCCCACCAAACTTGGAAAAACAAAAGAATTAGAAACGGAAAGTCTGCTGCATTTCTAAAGGATGAATGTAAAAGATGCAGATAGATGTAACATTTCTTCTCAAAATGACACACCAGAATCATTTCTACCATTGAATTACAATGATGAACCTTATTCCTCAGATTCTCTTGCAATTTAATAAGTAAAGAAGCCCAGTGGAATGCACAATTCTCATCAAAGAAAATTTTGTGAACTAGTGAACTGAGATACCTATTTTTAGAATAACATAAAAAATAGTCTTCTTTTTCCATACATAGGTTGGATACCCATGTGCCTACCTCTCTTGCATCATCTGGTTGAGCTATGTTTGGTGTTCTTGATCCACTCATGTGAGAAGATGTACCAAGATCATCTAAGAAATAATGTACAGGAAGCTTAACATATAAGAGCATGGTAATAAGAAAGGAAAGATAAAAAGATGTCCATGAATGATTAAATATCAATATCCTTTACTTTTCAAAATATTTGTAATTGATTCTCAAAGTAACAAGGTGTTCAAGGAGTAAACTCTAGAACGTGTTTTGTTCTCAACATTACTCTGCTGCAGTATACCCTGTTAGTCTTTGGAGACTTTCATGAAATGACTACCTTATTAACAATGATCTATCTAGAGCCAAATGTGTTGCTCAGTGAGGGCCATGAGGCCCATTCCCAGCATGAACATCAGAGGGAAAATTCAAATCAAGGGCAAATTTTCACTATCTTTCAAAGTTCAGCCAATGTTCCTGTAACAAACCATATCTCATGTGAAAAACTAATGTCAATACAGCATATATGCCTGTCCCTGCATGTTATGGAAGAGGAAGAATGAGTGACTTAGGTATCTTACCATGCCAACACACCCCCCTGCTTCCCATAATCTCTGGAGAAGGAATAATCTAATCTTTACATGCAATGCAGATGGTGCATTTGCTTCCCAATGTGCATTTTCTCATCATTTCTTCCAAAATTACCAAGCTAACTTCTTTCTTTCCTTCCTCATTTCCACACCTTTCGGCATTTTCATAGTACCCACCCTCTTGACTGGTGGTTGTCATGCTTACAATTTTACATTCACTGTATGGACTATCCCCATCTTGACTTTCCTCCATATTTAGCAATTTTATTTCAGAATTAACAGAATTTTATTCTGTTAATTTATTACTGTTATTATTTTATTATTTATTATTTATATTTTCTATCATTTCAGCTTTTTGGGCCTCCACCTTTGTCAAAAAGCATGTTTAGATATAAAAACAAAATATATGCCACCCCTGGATCTCCTTATATCTTGAACTTGTATCCAGCAGATCTTCTTTCAGAATTTTCTAAAAGGAAGTGTATACTTGCTAAGTAGAATGTGGTTGGGATACAAAAAATATTAAAATAAGTTTAGAAACCTTTAGGAATGTAGAATCCCAAACTCTTCTCAGACAAAATGTGCCTTTTTTAGCATAGTGCCCCCCAGATGATTCTTTCAGGCAACAGAAGTTCTGACTGATGTACTGTGTCAGCTTCCAATTCCTGTACGTCAGCTTCTCTATTTGGCTTCCACCCTTCCTATCATGACCCCAAATTGAAGCTGTTAGAGAAGTCATAGCCTTTCTGATGGACACTGTTTTAGCTGGGGTTTTCCTGAAGTCTCCAGAAAGATCCTACAAATTTCCTTTTCCTGATTCTCATGTAACTGGACTACATGACTCTCTCCTAGGAAGTAGCAATATTTTTAATAATATCGAATTACATACATGCGTGACTCACAATGTTCAAATGTTCATATTCATTTATGACAAACGAAAACAGCTCGGCATGATCAGGTACTTTAATACTTGCTACCTTCACAACAGTGAGGCGTACAGGCAGAGTGGGAAATTCCTACTTTACTTCTCAGACAAGTTTTGGAAATGGAAATTTACAAATTCTTCCCACACTTTGAATAGCCTTTTTTTCATCTTTCTAAAGTATGATATGAATTTCACTCCCTTCAATGTATACACATAGTTCTTTTTCTTTATTTACTGCGTTATTTCTGCCTTTCTTATTCTTCATTGCCACTTCTCTTGTCCTTTTCTTTATTTCTCAACATTCCTCTGGACTGAGGGTGTCTTGAAATCGAACAAATACTTCAGTTCATCTAGTGATACTCCCAATTAAACATCTTGCTGAGCCTTTATACAATATGCCACTCATATGTCTTTCATTTCATTTTCCTTACTACCTTCAGGTGTTAGAATATACCAGTGCTTTAAATAAACATTCTACCTGTGACTGTTATAGGATATATAGCTATTACCATTGGTATGTTTATCTTCTTTTCAGTTTTTGATCTTCAGCCACAGCAAACTTGCCAAGACACCTCAGTGGAAGAGACTCAGAGACAGTCTTGTGAAATTAATATGCATAATGAGTTGCAAAAAGATGCCCTACTTGCTTTTTAAGAATAGATCTAAATTCCCATTGCTGACATCAAGGGTACTTAAAAAACAAGACTCACATTTATTGTGAACCAAAACCTTTCCAAAGAGAACCTTAGGTATACTCTCTAGAATAAGCCTAATTTTGTCTTCTCATGGCAACTGTCTGTGTTAACACAGCATGGAAACAGAGAGGGAGACATATGCACATAAAAGTTCCTAAATAATGTGCATATTTCAAGAAAGATCTAACTTCAGTACATATAACTCTACTTTTGCATTCCCCTCCAATAAGAAGAAAGTTATTTCTAAACAAATGCTTTACACAAATTCTCATCTACAAACTTGTTATAATACAGTGTTAAAATAGGCAGGCATTGTTTTAGTGATAAAATAAAATAGTTGGCATGATAATACACTGGAAATGTCATGCTATATATAAATGGAACATTGCAGCAGCTGCTTTATTTGTGTAAACAAGGTCTTAATATTTCAGGTACTCATTCTAATGAAAGAAATAGCAGTTGAATAAGATGATAAAATAGTAAGAAAATATTACTTGACATACAATGAAGTAATAACACAGAAACTTTGGAGAGACTATGCAACTCTTTCCTGTCAAGAGAGAACATCAAAGATGTACACTAAGAAAGAAATGGCAGTGTACAGGATATGGCACAACAGAAGTCTATCTGAGGTTTAGTCTAACTGACTGTGTACAACTGCATGATGACATAGGTGACTGTGGGAAAGCACTGAAGTTCAACCGTGCAGTCAGTGACCAAGTCAAACTCAGAACACAATGATTATCAGAATATTAAGAGAATTCCTAAAAGAAATAGGCTACCATACATGCTGCCTAGGTGGGAGAGGGCAAGATCCCCTCTGGCAGGACAAGTGAAAGAATGTTAGCACTCTCAAGAAAATCACACACCATGATAGGCTAAAACATCAGTAGAGTTAATATCCAAGATACACAAAGAACTGAAAACCTTAACACCAAAAAGGAAGCATAGATAACACAATCAATAAATGGGCAAAGGAACTGAACACACATTTCATAAAAGAAAAAATACAATTGGTTTAAAATATATATGAAAAAATATTCAACATCTCTAGCATATAGAAAAAAATGCAAATTATAACTACTATGAGAATCTATCTCACGCTATTAAGAATGGCAATTATCAAGAATGCAAGTAACCATAAATGTTGGCAAGGATATGGGGAAAAACGTTCACTCATATATTGCTAGTATGACTGCAAATTGGTGCAACCACTATGGAAAGTAGTATGAAGATCATAGAAAACTTGGACAGGAACCACCATTTAAGCCAGTTTGCCTACTTGTTGGTTTATACCCAAAGAAGTTAAAATCAGCACATTACCTTGATGCAGCCACATCAATGTTTATAGCAGCTCAATTCACAGTAGCCAAACTATAGAACCGACCAGCAACTCCTCCCTTCAACAGATGAGTGCATGAAGAAAATGTGGTATTCACACAATGGAATATTATTCAGTCATAAAAATGAATGAAACTTTGGCATTTTCCAGTAAATGGATGGAACTGGAGAATATCATGTTAAGTGAAATAAGCCAATCCCAAAGGATGAATGTTCTTTCTAGTATGTGGATGCTCACCCACAACAAGGAAGGGGAGGGAAGGAAAGAATAGAAGATCATTGGATTAGGAAAAGGGGAATGAAGGGAAAGAAGAGGGATAGGATATGAAATACAGTAGAATGAATTGGACATAGCCTTTCTTTTTTCATAAATGAATACATGACTGGTATAACTCCACATTATGTACAACCACAAGTATGGAATCCTAAACAAAATGGGTTGTGCTTCATGTATGTACAATATGTCAAAATATACTCTACTGTCATACATATACATGACATATATATACAGATGAAATATATATATATGTTTATATATGTATATATAAACATGAAATAAAAATTTAAAAAATAAAATAAAAATGATCCAAGAGAAAAAATCAGTAGAGTTGAGGATAGTTTTAGAATTCCATGTGCTCTATCCCTCCCTTCCATAACTTGTCAGCTTAAATGAGAGAATGGTGCCTGGCAAAGGAACCATTTTTTCCAGGGGTCCTCTGTGTGGGCTTACTGCATGGTTGACCAGAAATTCTGAAGGTTTTTTTACACCTGTAAAACCCACCTGCATCATTAACTGGCTGGGGCACGAAGGTTCAACTGCAAGAATCAGGTCTCTTAGAGTGTCATTTGGTATGACCATCTGACCGCTATAACACTTGTTCAGATTTCTTAGTATATCTGTGTCCTAGTTTGTCCATGGGAGCTAAGTGGGTACAATTCCTATTGAAAATTAATGTTAGATCCTGGCCACAGGGAACAAATCCAGCTCTGTGAACTTTCCTCAGGATTTATGGGTAAATAAATGTATTGACTAAGGTTCTAAAAATGTGTAGGTTTATATTTGCTTATGTTTCTATACATTACAACAATAAAATGATTTTGGTAATGTTATCTCACTCCCTGTTTCCAGTCACTCCAGAATGTGAGGAGACAATGACAAACAAATGTGACCTCCTGTTCTCTGTCCAGAATGTCCTCCTCCTAGACATTATGTGGCTGGCTCCTTCCCTTTCATTACGTGTCAGGTTAAATGACAGAATTGGAAAGATCTTCACTGATTCCAGAATTCCACTCTCATTCCTATCCACCTCTCACTATATATAAACTACTTAAATTTAAAAGAAGTGATTTCACAATAGCAACGAAAAAAATAAAATCCTTGGGAATCATCTCACAAAAGAGGTGAAAGACCTCTACAATGAGAACTACAGAACACTAAAGAAAGAAATTAAAGAAAACCTTAGAAGATGGAAAGATCTCCCATGTTATTGGATAGGAAGAATTAATATTGTCAAAATGGCCATACTACTTAAAGTGCTATACAGATTCAATGCAATTCCAATTAAAATCCCAATGATGTACCTTACATAAATAGAGCAAGCAATTATGAAATTCATCTGGAAGAATAAGAAACCCAGAATAGCTAAAGCAATCCTCAGTAGAAAGAGCAGGGGGTATCGCAATACCAGATCTTCAACTCTATTACAAAGCATAGTAACAAAATGGCATGGTATTGGTACCAAAATAGACAGGTAGATCAATGGTGCAGAATACAGGACATGGACACAAATCCAAATAAATACAATTTTCTCATACTAGACCAAGGTGCCAAAAATATGCAATGGAGAAAAGATAGCCTCTTCAACAAATGGTGCTGGGAAAACTGGAAAACCATATGCAACAGAATGAAATTAAACCCATATCTCTCACCCTGCACAAAACTCAACTCAAAATGGATCAAGAACCTCGGAATCAGACCAGAGACCCTGCAGATTATAGAAGAAAAAGTAGGTCCAAATCTTTACCCTTGTTGGCTTAGGATCAGACTTCCTTAAACAGGACTCCCATAGCACAAGAAATAAAAGCAAGAATCAATAACTCACACAGATTCAAACTAAAAAGCTTTCTCTCAGCAAAGGAAACTATCAGTAATGTGAAGAGAGAGGCCTACGAGTGGGAGAATATCTTTGCCACTCATACTTCAGATAGAGCGCTAATATTCCGAATCTATAAAGAACTCAAAAAACTACACCAAGAATACAAATAATCCAATCAATAAATGGGCTAAGGATATGAACAGATACTTCACAGAAGAAGATGTACAAGCAATCAACAGATATATGAAAAAATGTTCAACATCTCTAGTAATAAGAGAAATGCAAATCAAAACCACCCTAAGATTCCATCTCACCCCAATTAGAATGGCGATTATCAAGAACACAAGCAACAATAAGTGTTGGTGAAGATGTGGGGAAAAAGGTACACTCATACATTGCTGGTGGGGTTGCAAATTAGTGCAGTCACTCTGGAAAGCAGTATAGAGATTCCTCAGAAAGCTTGGAATGGAACCACCATTTGACCCAGCTATCCCACTCCTTGGCCTATACCCAAAGGACTTAAAATCAGCATACTACAGAGATACAGCCACATCAATGTTCATAGCTGCTCAATTCACTATAGCCAGATTGTGGAACCAACCTAGATGCCCTTCAGTTGATGAATGGATAAAGAAACTGTGGCATATATATACAATAGAATATTACTCCGCCGTGAAGAATGATAAAATTATGGCATTTGCAAGCAAATGGATGAAATGGAGGATATTCATGCTAAGTGAGATTAAGCCAATCTCAAAAAACTAAAGGACGAATGATCTCACTGATAAGCGATGAGGACATATAAGGGGGTGTAGGAGGGGTTAGCGTTAGGGTTAGGGTTAGGTTTAGGGTTAGGGATAAGGAGGGTGTAAGAATGGAGAAGGAAGGACTGTATAGAGGGAAAAGAGGGGTAAGAGGGGTGGGAAGGGTGGGGGGAAGGGGAACAAAATAACAGAATGAATCAAACAACATTGCCCTACGTAAATTTATGATTTTTAGTTAAAATTAAAAAAAATAGAAGTGAGAATATACTGTCTTCCACATCTTACTTAAAATTAACTGAGTCTACAGAAGAACCTAATGTCTAGTTCCTGCCATCCTTAACTTCACTATTTTTGTTGGGTTTGCATTACATCCTTTGTCTTCACTCTCTTATTCCATCTAGATATTTATATTGCACTTGTTTTAAGAATACTTCCCATTTTCTCTCTTCTCACCTTCAGATTTACCTAGCTCTTTATTTCCTTTTCTTTCCAATTCTTTCCTTCCATAATAACATACCAGAGAATTGTTTACCACTAGCAACTTCTATTACTCTGAATCCTGTACATATGTCTCTCTTGGTGCAATACTTATTTTCTATTGTGACCTAGTTGGGGCCTTATATTTCTTTCTAAGATTGTTGAAATCATTATGAGGATATGGGAGATAATATGTTGAATAAAGAGATAAGACAAAAGTATTAAAAGAGGGCTGACCTTTGAATGAAATGTTGAAGGTAGAGTATTATGCAGACTCTTTCCTTTGATATGTCCTCTACAAGCGGTGGAAACCACCACTTCGTTTTGACTCTCAGAAATGCTGATGACAACCAAGCCTGGTTTTCATGTTGTAGAATCATATTTTGCTTTTATGGTAATAAAACAAAGAAAAAAATCCATAAAATTCCTGGAAATTTCAAGTCAATAAACAGCACAGTAATGGGGCAGTGTTCAAAGGATTAACATCATTCCTGGAATGCTGGAAAATTTCACTTACTTCTCCTTGTCCTGCAAGTGTAATAAGCAAACATTAAATACACTTTCTTCTCTTCAGAACACAGATCATTTTCTACATTACACCACATTTTAGGCCACAAAGCAATTCTTACTACATATAAAAAATTAAAGAATAATACCTTGAATACCATCAGAATTATAATAGGATGGTTTAGAAATCAACAACATAATAAAAAAAAAAGCTACTCTAACACCTCTAGACTAAATACTGTACTACTGAATAAACAATGGATAGTAGAAGAAATCAGGTACGAAATTTAAAAGCTTAAAGGTAAATGAAAACAGTGGACACAACATCCAAATCCCTTGAACACTATAAGGTAGCCCTGTTCAGTGCACTGGTCTCATTCTTGAAAAGAACCGAAAATCAGTTTTTAGAGAGACTGCTTTCAGTTTTTCTCCATTTAGAATGATATTGGCCTTGAGCTTTACAATGTTGAGGTATGCTCCTACTATCCCTATTTTTCTAGTGTTTTGAGCATGAAGGGGTGCTGTATTTTATCAAATACTTTTTCTTCACTATCAAAATATATGATTCTTGTCTGTAAGTCTACTGATGTGATGAATTACATTTATTGATTCCACATGTTGAATCAACCCTGCATCTGGGGATGAACCCCACTTGATCATGGGCACTACATTTTAATGTTTTGTATGTGATTTGCCAGAATTTTATTAAGAACTTTTGCGTCTATGTTCTTCAGGAATATTGGTCTAGAGTTTCTTTTCTTGATGTGTCTTTGTATGGATTTGGTATCAGAGTGATACTAGCTGCCTAGAATGTGTTTGGAAGGGTTCCCTCCTTTTCTATTCTTGGATACTTGAGGAGTATTGGTATTAGTTCGTCTTTGAAAGTTTTTTCAGAACTTGGCTGAGAATCCATCTGTCCTGGACTTTTCTTGGTTGGTAGGCTTTGATAGCTTCTTCTATTTCATTGCTTGACATTTATATGTTTAAATTTTGAATACCCTCCTGATTCAGTTATGGGAGTATCATATGTCTCTGGAAAATTGTCAATGTCTTTGAGATTTTCTATTTTGTTGCAGTGTAGATTTTCAAAATAGCTTTTAATTATTTTTTGTATTTCAAAGGTATCTGTTGTGATAGTTTCTTTTTCATCATGAATTTAAGTACTGTGAGTTTTCTATCTCCTCTTTGTTAGTGCACTAAGGGTTTATCAATTTTCTTTACTTTTTTAAAGAAATATCTTTTTGTCAGTTGTTGAATTGTTTCTTCTGTTTCAATTTTATTATTTCAGCTCTGATTTGAATTGTTTCCTATCTTCTACTACTTTTGGTTTTGATTTGTCCTTCTTTTTGTAGGGCTTTGAGCTATAATGTTAGGTCATTTATTTGTTGACTTTTTCTTCTTTTATTGAATGTGCTTCATGCAATGAATTTTCCTCTTAGTACTGCTTTCATTTTGTCCCTAAGATTTTGATATGTTGTATCTTTGATCTCATTTACCTCTAAGAAATTTTTTATCTCCTTCCTGATGTCTTCTGTTATCCATGCATCATTCAATAGTGTATTATTTAGTCTCCAAGTACTGGAGTAGATTGTTTTTTATTTTATCATTGATTTTAATACCATTCCATTATAATCTGACAGAATACAGGACAGGGATGCCCTCTGTCACCACTTCCAACATTGTCCTTGAAGCACTAGCCAGAGAAATTTGACAGACCAGGAAATTAAAAGGATATGAATAAGAAAAGAAGTTCCCAAGCTATCACTATTTGCTGATGACATGATACTATACTCAGAGTATCCAAAGCAACTCCACCCGAAAAATTCTAGAACTAATAAATTCAGCAAAGTAGCAGGATAAAATCAACATACATAAATCTAATGCATTTCTATTTACAAGTGATGTATCCTCAGAAAAAGACATTAGGAAAACTACTCCATTCACAATAGCCTCAAAAAAAAAAAAGTGTGAATCCATCTAACAAAGAGGTGAAAGACTACTACAATGAAAAATACAGAACACTAAAGAAAGAAATTAAAGAAAACTATAGAAGTGGAAAGATCTCCCATGTTCTTGGATAGGCAGAATTAATTCTGTTAAAATGGCCATACTACCAAAGGTGCATTCAATGAAATTCCAGTTAAAACTGTAATGACCTTCCTTATAGAAATAGAGAAAGCATCATGAAATTATTTGGAAGAATAAGAGACCCAGAATAGTCAAAACAATTCTTAGCAGGAAGAGTTGTAGAAGTATCACAATACCAGACCTTAAACTACACTACAGAGCAACGTAACAAAAATAGCATGGTATAGGCACCAAAATAGACAGGTAGACCATTGGTACCGAATAGAAGACACAGAGACAAACTCACATAAATACAGTTACCTCATACTAGACAAAGGTGCCAAAAAGTATACAATGGAGAAAAGATAGCTTCTTCAACAAATGGTGCTGGGAAAACTGGAAATCCATGCAGTAAAATGAAATCAAACCCCTATCTTTCACCCTCACAAAACTCAACTCAAATTGATCAAGGCCTAGGAATTAGACCAGAGATCCTGCACTAAATAAAAGAAAAATAGGCCTAAATCTTCATCATGTTGGCTTAAGACCAGGCATCCTTAACAAGACTCCCAATGTGCAAGAAATGAAAGCATCAACAAATGGGATGGATTCAAACTAAAAAGCTTTTTCTCCAGCAAAGGATACAATCAATAATGTGAAAAGAGAGCCTACAGAGTGGAAGAAAATCTTATTCACACACACTTCAGATAGTGCACTAATCCCCAAAATCTATAAAGAATTTACAAAATCTATAAAGAACTTACAAAACTTTAAACTTGTTTTAAAATATACAAAGAACCCAATCAATAAATGTACTAAGGAACTAGGCAGACACTTCACAGAGGAAGATATACAAGTGACCAACAAATATATGAAAAAGTGTCCAACATCTCTAGTAATTAGAGAAATGCAAATCACATCCACTCTAAGACATCATATCTCACTCCAATTCGATGACTGTTATCAAGAGTGCAAGCAATAATAGGTGTTAGAATGGATGTGGGGAAAATGGCACACTCATACATTGCTGGTGGGGTTGCAAATTTGTGCATCCACTATGGAAAGTTGTATGGAGATTCCTCAGAAAACTTGGAATGGACCTACCATTGAACTCACTTTAACTCCCCAAATTAAAATCAGTCTACTACAGTAAAGCAGTCACATCAATGTTTACAGCACTTCAATTCACCATAGCTAGATCATGGAACCAACCTAGGTGCCCTTCAATAGATGAATGGATAAAGAAACTGTGATATGTATACATAATGGAATATTATTCAACCATAAAGAAGAATAAAATTATGATATTTCCAGATAAGTGGATAGAACTGGAGAATGCTAAGTGAAATAAGCCAATCCCAAAAAATCCAAAGGCCAAATGTTTTCTCTGAGAAGTGGATGATGATACATAACAGGGGGGTGGGTGGGAGGTAAGAGAAGAATGGAGGAACTTTGGATGTTCAGAGGGAAATGAGGGGAGCAAAAAAGGGGAAGGAAAGATAATAGAATGAGGTAAACATCATGGAATCTCATTGAAGTACGACTACATTTTCAAGGAAGAACTAACATCCATTCTCCTCAAACTATTGTAAGAAAAAAACTAAAAGGGACCATTCCAAACACATTCCTTAGTATCACCCTGACTCCAAAACCAAAGACACAAAAGGAAAGAAAACGTCAAGCCAATAATCCCATTGAACATAAGTGTAAACATCCTTAATCAAATACTGGTGAATCTCATAGAAAAACACATTAAAATGACAGAGCACTATGATCAGCTGGGTTTCATCCCAGGGAAGCAAAGTCAGTTTAACATACAGAAATCAATATGTGTAACTCACCACATCAACATACATAAAGATAAGAATCACACGATCATCTCAATAGGTGCAGGAAAAGCATTTGAAAACATGAAGTTTCAAAATACAAGAAAAACAAGGGATAGTAGGTACATAACTGAACATTATAAAAGCTATTTATGCTAAACCCAATGCCAACATCATTCTAAATGGAGAAAATCTGAAAGCATTCCTTCTGAAAACCAGAATGATGCAGGGATACCCTCTTTTACCACTTCTGTTCAAAACAGTCCATGTTACTCTATTAGGCAAAGAGAAAAGAAAGGAATTATAAAGGAAAAGCACAGCTAAAATGACCTCCTGTTGATTGCAACATGATAGTACACTTAGAAGACCCAAAAACATGCACCAGAAAAATTCCAGAACACCTGAACACATTCATAAATATGGCAGCACACAGAATTAACACCCATAAATCAATTTCAAGGCAGTAAATGAAAACAATTCATGGACAATAAAGCAGCACTGAAAAAGGTAATCAAAAGACTACTACTATAAAAGATGAAAATCAGACAATAGAGCATGGGGAATAATCCAACAGGAGTGTTTAATGACTATAAAGGTTTATGCCCTGAACATCAGTGCCCCCAATCTCAAGAAAGCAAAACTACTCAAATAAAGGGACAGACGGGCCTAGTAAAATCAGCGTGTGTGACTTCAGTACCACTCCCACCAATACTATGTCATCCAGACAAAAAGTCAACAGTTACTAGCAAGTTCAACTGTACTTTTGATCAAAAATTCTGTACAGATATCTGTGAAATATTTTCTGGGACAACAGAAGAATATTCTTTCCTTTCATAGAATTTTCACTAAAGCAGACTCTAATTTGGCCATAAAACCTATTCTTAGCAAATACACAAAGCAATCAGATTAATTCCTTGCATATTATCAGATCATAATAAAATACCATTTCAAACTCATACCAAGAAACTGACAGAAATAGTACCATCACTTAGAGAATGAGCAATAGACTTTTGCATGAAGAATGCATCATCAAATGAATTAGGGGCAGTATTAAAAGTCCCTTAGAATCAACTGAAAAAAGATACACATTTCAGAATCAAAGGGATACAATGAAAGCAGGGCAGAGATGGAAATTTATAAATACGGATACACACCATGAATAATCAGAGGGCTCTCAACTAACTCACCTATAGGTGAATCCCAAAGTCTTAGGGAAACAAAATAATCCAATTCCAAATCCAAGTGCAATGAAAAACATGATAAGTATTAGTGCCCAAAATCAATGAAATGGAAAATGAATGAACAATAAAAAGGATAAATGAAACAAAGAGGTAGTTATTTGAAATGATAAACAAGATTGGTTAGTTTAACAGACTAACCAAGTACAGAGAGAAGATATAAATGAATAAAGTTACAGACAAAAAAGTGGATGTTAGGACCATTTAGGGACTATTTTGAAAAGTGAAATGCCAATAATTGTGAATACAGAGGCATATTAGAATGTCTTACATTATAAAAACTAGAAAATGTAGAAGAAATGGATAAATTTCTAAGACAAATATCACATACAAAAGCTGAATCAATAGGACACAGGAAACCTAAATAGACCAATAGCATGACATTATACTGAAGCAGAAATGAAATGCCTTCCAAAAACAAAAGCCCAGGACCAGAGAGATTCATGGCTGAATTTTGCCAGAACATCAAACAAAGACTAACACTGATGGTCCTCATAAAATTACATGGGATAGAAAAAGTAGGATCCTGACAACCTCATACTATGCGAGCAGTATCACTCTAAGAGGAAAACTGCATAAAAAGAAAGCAAAGGAAGAAAATTATTTAATAATATACTTGAGGAAGTTGTTCTCAAAAAACCTCATGAAATACTTGGAACAATTTCAACAACACATTAAAATGATCACAACATCATAAAGGTGGTTTAATTCCAAAATGCAAGGACAGGTCAACACATGCAAACTAATTGATGTAGAACACCACACAGATAATCAAGGACAAAAATCTCATGATCATCTCGACAGATGTAGAAAAAGTCTTTGATGAAATTCAACAGTCCTTCATGAGAAAAAGTCTTATGAAGCGAGGGAGAGCAGGAACTTGCTATACTATTAAAAGGCTATGTATGTCAAACCAAAGCCAATGGCATCCTGAGTGGTGAAAAATCTACAGCATTTCCTTGAAAATCAGAAAAAAAGTAAAAAAAATGTGCATGCTCACCACTCCTATACAAAAATAGCACCTGAATTCTAGTCATAGTCATTAGAAAAAAAAAAGAAATAAGTAAAAGATGTGCAAGTTCACCACTCCTGTATAAAATAGCACTTAAAGTTTTAGTCACAGCAACTAGAAAAGGGAAGGAAATAAAAATAGCAAGTCAAATTATCCCTATATACAAATTATCTGATCTTCTTTTAGAAGGTCCTAAAGACTCTACCAGAAGAATGTAAGATATGATGAACAAATTTGGCAAAGTAGCTGAAAACAAAATCAACATAAAAATATAAATAATATTTCTATACAACAAGGACAATCCCACTGAGGCATGGGGTTTGAGTACTTACCTGGCGTGTGTGAGGCATGGGTTCCTATTCTCAGTACCGTATATAAAAAATAAATAAAAATAAAGATTGTGTCCATCTACAACTAAATAAAATTTTTTTAAAATACCACTGAGTGAAATCAGGAGAACAACTCCACTCACAAGAGATGAGGAAAAAGTACATAGAAATAATTCAAATCAAGAGGTGAAAAAATAAAGACGAGAGACCTCTTATATTAATGAAAGGCAACCTTAATATGGGAAAGATATCCATGTACAGAAAGTGGTTCACAGATTTTATGCAATCCCTGTCAAACCTCCAATTATATTCTTCATGCAAATGGAAAAAATTATCATGAAATCCATAGGGATGTAAAACAGACCAAAAATAGACAAAGGAAACCTGAGACATAAGATCAATGCAGAAGGCATCACAACAGCCAATTTCAAAGCATAACACAGAGCAATAGTTAGGAAAACAGCATGATGCTGACATTAAAACAGAACCACAAACTATAATTTACTGAAGAGACAGAGACAAACCCAAACACCTGGAGTCATCTGATTCTTGGACACAACTGCCAAAAACATAGGTACAGGAAAAGACAGCTGTTTTTTTTGTTTGTTTGTTTGTTTGTTTGTTTTTTTCTCTCTCTCTTAAAGGGTTGGTAACAAAGAATGAATAAAGAACAGGAAGACACAGAATCCACAGAATAAGAGAAAATCTTTGTCCACTACTCCGAGAGGACACTAAAAACAGAATATATAAAGAAATCAAAATGCTTAACATAATACATACAATTAACACAATTATAAGGACTTAACAGATATTTGTCAAAAGAAGAAACACAAAATGGTTCAATATTTATGAAAAAAATGTTCAAACTATCTAGCAATCAAGAAAATGCAAGTCAAAACTCTACAAAGATGCCATCCCTCTACTTGGGAATGATAATGATCAAAAGCATATAAATATTAAATGTTGGTGAGGATGTAGGATAAGTACCCCCAGACATTTCTGGTGGGAACACAAATTATTTTAAGTACTCTGGGAAGCAATATGGAAATTCCTCAAAAAACCAGGAATAGAACCACCACAGGATCCAGCTATTCCACTCTTTGGTACATATCCAAATGTTGTAAAATCAGCAGACAATTTGGATACAAGTTCATCAATGTCAATAGCAGCACAACTCATAATAGCCAAGACATGATGAATGGTTGTAAATTGCAGTATATGTACCTGATGCAGTATTACTCTGTATTAAAGAATGAAATTATGCCATTTGCCAACAAGCATTGGAACAAGAGAATGTTAGGCTAAATGAAATAAATCAAACAGAAATTTGACTGTTGAAATGATTTACTTAGAGAGGCTGGAGCTAAAGCAACCGATGAGGAACAAAGATAGGATGAACATCATCAAGTTAAAGGGGAGATTAGTGGAGTGGAAAAAACATTGAAACCTGAGACATTGAACTACGGGAGCAAGGAGGGTTAGGTAAGGCAAAGGCATGTGGAAGGAATCTGACAAAATTACTCTTCATGCATGAAAATATATAATGGAGAACTCCACCTTTATGTGTTTCTATAAATTAAAAACAAATGGTGAAAGGTTGACCAGTAGCGGAGAAGAGGTGAGGGGTGAGGGAAAGGAAAGGGAGGAACCAGGGTCTGAAATGGTGTAAAAAATATTCATGTTTCCTTATGTCAATATGAACCAAACTATTATGTACAAGTTTAATGCAATACAGGGAGCAAAGCAAATGGCATTGGGTAAACTGGATATCCATATGTAGAAGGACAAAATGAGATCTCTATTTCACACCTGTAGAAGACAACATAAAACGTATAGAAAACCTAGACATAAGAACAGAATCATTGCAACTCCTTGCAGGAAATCTAGAGGAAACACCTCAGCATACAGGCACAGAATAAGACTTTATGAAGAGGAATATTACAGCTAAGGAAATAATAGCAAGTTGGAGATGAACTGGAGTAAATCAAATAAAATTTTCTGCAGAACAAAGAAGAGAAGTAACAGAGTGTATAGCACGGGAGACAATCCATCAATCCATGCCAGTTACTCTTTGACGGAGGATTGCTAGACAAAATACATAAACAACTAAAGGAATTCAGCACTGCAAGGAAAAACCACCCGCTTAACCAACAACAAATGAACAGACAGTTCACAAAGGAAAGTGTACAATCAGTCAATTGCTACATGAAAAGAGGTTCAAAGTCTTTAGACATAAGGGACTTGCAAATGAAAATTATGATGAGATTCCATCTTACCACATTCAATAAAGCAATACTTAAGAATACACAAAATAAACAATGATGAGGATGTGGGTAAATTGGAATCCATTAGCACTGTTGGTGAGGACACATATTATTACTTCCACTATGGGAAATAGTATGGAGATTACTCATAAAATTAAAAATATAATGTCAAGTGGCTGTTATACTGCTCCCTACTATTTATGGAAAAAATATAATCAGCCTACACACAATGGATTATTCAGCCATAGAAATGGTGTCATGTGCTGAAAAATGGAACTGCACAGTATCCTATTAAACAAAATAAGACAGACTCAGAAATAAACATGTCATATGTGGAACTGTTTCTCATGAAATCTGATGGAAGACCACAAGTGGGAAGAGAGAGGAAAGGACAGAAAAATGAGGGAATGGTACAGCTATATTTCGGGAGTGATGTTCATCACACTAAGTAATACCCACATACAAATATGCCTCCGTGAAACCCTCTATTCTATATAACAAATGTGTACTGGTACCAAACTTTGATCATCATAATCATTTTCGGTCTATAATTCCTTAGTGCTATTCCAAGTCTTAATAAGAAGGGAAGTAAAGAAATTTATTTATTAAGTATGTAAAATGGGTAGGCACATATTTGTAGATGTTTCTATACTTTATGTTCGTAAAATGATTTTGGTGATGGTATCTCACACCCTGCTTCCCAGACACTCCAGAATGTGAGAACAATGGAAGATAAATTTTCTCTCTGTCCAGAATGTCCTTCTCTTATACATTTATGATTCTGGTTCCCCACCTTTACTTGTCAACTTCAATGTCATAGCTGGAATAATTGGCACTAATGCCAGAATTCCCCTCACAGATCTATCCACCTCTGAACTATATATAACACTTTAAATTTAAAAGAAGTGAGAATTATATTTTCTTCCATTTCTTTCTTAAGATGAATTTCAAGTCTTTCAGACGAATCTAGTTTACAGTTCCTGCTATCATTATCTTCACTATTTTTGTTAGATTTGCATTACATCTTCTGTCTATTCATTTAATTTTCATTCTAATTCTTTCCTTTAACAATAAGGGTACCTGATAGTTGTTTACTCCCACCAATTTATATAAATATGCATACTGTACATATATTTCTCTTGGTGCTACACTTATTGTCTATTGTGACCTAGTAGAGGCCTCAAGTCTCTTTTTAGGACTATGGTCATCATTATGAGGATATGGGAGACAGGAAGTTTAAAAAAGGAATGGGAAACAAGTATTAAAAGACCCCTTACCTTTGAGTCAGGTGATGACAGGGAAGCATCACACAAGCTCTTTCCTTTGATACACCTTATATGAACAGTTGAAACCACACATTCTCTTTCACTCTCACAAATATTCTTGTCAAGCAAGTCGATGTTTCTGGTTTCCAGGGTCATATTTTACTTTTATGGTAATAAAACAAAGTAAAAAATATATGAAACTCTAATTTCAAGTCAATAAAGTGCACAAATGGGGAGTGTTTCAAAGAGATTACCATCATTCCTGGATTGCTAAAAATTTTCACGTACTTCTCCTTTTCCTTCACAGATGTTCTAGGAAAGAAAAAAAAAGAAAAAAACATGGTAAGTGTAATGAGCAAGCATGAAATACACTTTCTTCCTAGCAGCACCCAGATCATTCTCTCAAACTGACCCCAACTTAGTCCACGATGCAATACTTAGTACATACAAAAATATCAGAGATGATACCTTGCATTTCATCGGATTATAATGGAATGAAATAAGAAATCAGCAACATAACAAAACATAGAAGCTACTCTAACACCTCTAGACTAAATAATGCACTACTGAATGATCAATGGATAGCAGAAAATCAGGGATGAAATTTTAAAATGTTTACATGTAAATGAGAATAGGGGCAAAACATACAAATCTCTGAGACACTCTGAAGGTGGTTCTAAGAGGAAAGTTCATAGCACTCACCTGATTCATTAAAAGATTAGAAATCCAACAAATAAACAACCTAACATTACATCTAAAGGCACTGGAAAGAGAAGAACAAATCAACACTAAAAGCAGAATAAGATTGGAAGTCATTAAAATCAGAGACAGTCAATGAAATTGAAACAGAAATTTTAAAACCAATTGATGTTACAAAGAATGGGTTATTTAAAACAAACATTTAGCTGATAAAAACTTTAGCCTAGCTGAAGAAAGAAGGAATACTCAAACTTCTAAAATGTGTGAAGAAAAAGGAAATATCACCACAGAATACAACAAAATACACAGGTTAATCACAAACAATTTGGAAAACTTATACTTCAATAAAATAGAAATCATGAAGACACTGACAATTTTCTACAAACTACTTACCCAAATTGAGCTTGAAGAACCTAGAATATTTCACACATCAATGTCAAGCAATGAAAATAAAGATACTATCAAAAGCCTACCAACAAAGAAGAGCCCATCGGGTGAGCCAGGCCACCTACATCGTGGAGGTAGGTGATGGGCAGCTTTCCCATCCAGCCAGCAGGCCAAGGATAGACTTCATAACTAAGCAAATCCCCCTGACCTCTGCACCTAGGTCAGTGCCATTACTGGTTGGTCACAGTCATGGAGTGAGCTGGCGGCAAGTCAGGGCCACTTGCATCGCGGAAGTAGCAGGCGGGCACCCAACCACCTGCCTTGCGGAGCTGGGTGGTTGGTAGCCAACCCGTCCAACCACCAGGTCACAGGACAGACCCATCGCTGAACAACCCCACCCGACCACCACCCCGAGGTTTGTCACCATCACGGAGCAAGCCAAAGGCTTATTTATAGGCTGGTGCAGGCATTGTGAATTACTCCTGAGGGCGTGGCCATCATCATTGGAAGGGCAACTCCCTTCCTGAGACCCCTACAGGGGCTAGAGGACCTTTGACAAAACCCAGGAGCCAAGAAGAGAGGTACTGAGAGACTTGGGACCAACTCAGAGCCACTGGGGAATATATCCCACCTGATGACACCACCCCTAGAGAGGCAGCTTCCTTGTGGAGCACCCGATTATCTACTTCCTCCAAGACTGCAGGCTACTGAAGGCTAAGAGGGATATATTAGAAAGCTTCAGGGACATTGTAAGTCAATAGAGGAAATCTGCTTATCTCAGTGCTCCACTGATACCTGAACAATATGAGAAAACAAGGAAAGAAAATGCCCCAAACAAATCTAGATGCTACATCAATAAAATCCAATGACAGCATGGCAGAAGAAATGACAGAAAGGGAGTTCGGAATGTACATAATTAAAATGATCAGGGAAGCAAACGAGATGAAAGAGCAAATGCAGGGACTGAAGGATGAGATGAAAGGGCAAATGCAGGCATTGAATGATCGTACCAATCGAAAGTTAAAAGACCAAATACAGGAAGCAAAAGATCATTTCAATAAAGAGAGATATTGAAAAAAAAAAAAAACAAATCCTTGAAATGAAGGAAACAATAAACAAATTAAAAACTTCATAAAAAGCATAACCAATAGGATAGAACACCTGGAAGACAA
>NC_136464.1:85400992-85420868 GCF_902686455.1 Sciurus vulgaris
TGTTTCAGTTTACATGGGGGCTCGACTTACTTTTATGTCACAGATTCCAAAAAATACATTTGCGTCTCTTATTAAAGTGATTTACAAATCTTTATGCCACTCATTAATGATGTTACCTTTACCAAATTCTCTGAGAGTCATTTGAAAAACTTTTGTGTTCTTCTTTCAGCTTTTATCTAGTGATGCTTTTCCAGGAGGAGAATAGAATCAAAGAACATGTAGGTGGCAAGAAATGTGTATGTTAAGCCTTTAGTATTCAATATCATATTTAAACCTGAGTCCTACTGTATTCTAATGCTTCAGGAAATGTACAGATGACACAAATATGTGAATCAAATGACCTATAAGGGAATAAGTTTTAGCATTAGTTTTTACCATCAGGTAATAGGAGGGTTATTGCTATAGAATGTAAATTATTAGTTCTATTCTAAGTAATGCTCAGACCAAAGAAATTTTGGTGACTAAAGAAGAGGAGAGTAAACAACTGATGAAAGCAAGAAAGACAAAGATTATAGGAAGTAAATTTGGGAAAGAAAGCCAGTGTGTACAGTGGAGGATGGGATATTGAATGCAAACATTGGAAAGGGGAAGAGCAAGACATTTGAGATGTGGGAAGAATTTATAAGTTTCCAGCACCAAAACTTGTCTGAGAGGTAGAGGAATTTTTCATACTTTTCCTGTCTTTCTCACCATTGGAAAACCATTGAATTGACTCAATCACACAGAGCTATGGTGTGTTGACCATAAATAAATATAAACCCCTATGGTTAACTGTTACTGTCTCAGTCAGTAAATAGCTTCATTTTAAGGCAAGAAATTAGTAAATATCAATAAACATGTATTACCCTGTTTTTACTTGATATAAGAATAAAAATAGAACTAGGCTTAAGTACAGATTGTCTATACACATGCATAACAACATCATAATGTATCATTTCAGTAAAAATTTCAAAACAATTTCTAGTAAGGGTACGTTGATTTTTGACCATTAATAATTTAAATTGAACCTTCTCTAAAGTATTGATACTAATTTTAAAATATAAAAATATGCTGTTATTCCCTGCTTAAGAAATGGTGAAGGAAAATCTTTTATGAGAAAATTTTTTAATGTTAAAGATCATCTAATTCAATAGAAGATGAATAAAAAAATTTAAAAGTGAGAGATGATAGAACAAAAGAAGAAAATTAACAAAAAATAGGAATAAAAAATCTTTTTGAGAAATAAAGAGCCTCTTGTCACTGTAGAGATCAAAACTGTTGGCGGTGATGGCTGCTCATTCTTCATATTTGCTCAAGTTGATGGTTGGAGATTGTAAGGCCTGACAACTTTGTGGTTTTCACTTAGCTGCCAACCTTTGTGGCTAGGTTGCACAGCAGGTTGTAGTAGATCTCAGTTTCTAATTACCTGGTATATGGTGAATCAGCACAAAATTGGGTGTTGAAAAATTGTGTATTTCTGTGACAGAGTGGTATAGAGTTCTAAACTGAATATTTTAGTAATTGGGGTTCATACTTGGTGCAACTTTGGGATTCTATGGATGGGTATTTGAGAACATGGAGATACAAGCTAAAGGCATTAAGACTATTTGCAATGAGATATTCACTGAAAACTTTTACCATCTCAGAAAGGAATGGGTTATACAGAAGTCACAAAGGATATTATATAGATGTAACCAGAAGAGAAGTTTTCCAATTCACATCATAATCAAACTGTCTTATATAGAAAGTAAGGAAAGATAAAATACTGATGCCTGACTTCAAGTTATACTAAAGAGCTATAGTAATAAAAACTGGCACAAAAAAGACACATATACCAGAATGGATAGTACTGACATAAAAAAAGACACACAGACCTGTGGTGCACAAAAAAAAAGTCAGAGACAAATGCACAACCATTCAGGCATCTGACCCTTGCCACAGATGCCAAAAACATAATGGAGAGAGACAGCCTTTTAAACCAAAGATGCTGGGAAAACTGGTTTTTCAGGTGTGGAAGAATGTGACTAGTACATTACCTCACAACCTGACCCCAAATCAAAATGGATCAAAGACCTAGAAAGTAAAACAGAACCTATGCAACTCCTAGAGGAAAACATCAAGTTGACACTCCAACATTATTTATTTATTTATTTTTTATTTATTTATATTTTTTATTTATTTATTTATTTATTTATTTTCCTAAGCAGAGAGCAGACTTCACTTTAATTCCGGTTGAGGACTGACACACAGGGCCCAGTGGGCCAGGGCCTGCCCACCGCACCCCGAGGCAGGATCCCCAGCTTCTCCCATGCACAAGATTGTTAATAAAATAATTATGGAAAGCAGCAACTCTTTTGTGATGGCGGAGTTAATCTGACAGCAATTGAACGTGCCTAAGCATCCTGCGTATCTCTGAATTGCACCAAGAGATCTGGAAGCACTTGGTTTGGTTTGAGACAAATGGAAGGCTGAGGAGGGATGGCTGGCGGTGGCCGCCATCACATCTCCGAGTCTGCGTACATGCCCCGATCAGGTAGTCCACCTGCGTGTAGTCCCTCTTCTTGTAGGTCTCGTAGGCTTGCAGGGCAAACAGCACCAGCACTGCGTCGAACAGGGTCACCCTGAGCACCAGCACCTCCAGGAGGAATGTCTTGTTCACCAAGGACGGAGACAGGGGCTCTCTCGTGACTACCAGGTACTGGCCTTGGGTGCTGAATGGGCACATGTCCGTGGGTGTGGGCCCCGGGGAGGCAGCACCAGGTGTGGTCTTGGTTTTCACCTGCTCTGGCGTCGGGTGTGTGTCTGGCCCACCAGCCCCTGGGTGTGACGAAGGGCTTGGCTCAGTTGTGGGGGATGTGGCCTCCACCTCAGGGGTTGGGCTGGGGTGAGGCACTGGCATTATTCTGGCAGTTGGCTCCTCAGCTTGTACCTGGGTGGTGGTCAAGGCCATGGAGGACACTGGAGTCTCGGAGTGGGTGGTGGAGGGACTTGGGGGTGGTGGGCTCTGGGGTAGGTGTGGACCACCCCCTGTGTTGGGCTGGCCTGACAACACCTGGGTGGTGGGACCTTGTGCTTTGGGACTGGTGGGGTGCGGGGCTTGCTGTGGAGCAGGGCGGCAAGTGCTCTGCAGGACGGAGCGTGCTGCTGGGAGGGCTTATGGTCGTCCCAGGAGCAGCCCGGGCCTGCGTGGCCTCTGTGACTGCAGTTGCTGCCCCTGGCCGTGTGCTGCTGCGTAGCCCTCCTGTGAGGGGTGGGCTAAGAGACAGGGGCCCAGGAGTGGCTGTGGATGGGGTCTGCCGTGCAGGTGTGGGGACAGGAGACAGGGAAGCTCTGGAGGCCACGCCATCAGCCACGCCTCCCACAGAAGCTGGAGTGCTCACGTTTGTCCTGTTTGCCGTCTCTGCTGATACCTGAGCAAAGGTGAGGTTGGCTGCCGAAGTCCCTTGGGTCAACATGACAGAAGTACGTGTCACTGTGGTGACTGCCTCCGGAGTCTTGTCATCTGAGTCCACGAACGCATTTTTCTTCACTGACACATCCCGCGTCCTGTTAGGAACTGGCTCCTCAGGTGCCACTTAGTTTCCAGACAAGAGCAACGAGGAAAGCCAAACAAGCACCAGGGCTGTCCACATCTTGTGGGGAGGAAGGGTCCGGGCAGGGCAGGGCAGGGCGCAAGGCTCTCAGGCTGTCAACGTTCCTTTCCGCTTGGCTGGAGGATCAGAGCAGCTGCTCAGGGCGTGCTCGCAGGGTGGGCCATCTTCCTTCTCAGGGAGCTGCGGGCTTGGCACTGCAGTGCTCGCCAGGTAAGTTCTGCTGCGTAGGTGAGCGCAGCTCGGCAAGGGCACCCAGGTGTGGCATGCTTTGTGGCCCATGTGGGACCAAGGGGGATGCTCCCCTGCGGCGACTGATGCATCCTTGCTTCTCAGGGCCCACGAGGGGCCGCCCTTGACAGCCCCACGGCCCTTGTCCTGCTGGGAAGCGACCTTGGCCGGCCAGGGGACATGGCAGGAGGCTGAGCCAAGACGCTTAGGGCAGCAGCCCCTGCTCAGCGCCGCCCTGGCAGCCCGGAAGTCAACACTCCAACATTTAGGCACAGGCAATGCTTTCTCTCTAGGACTCCTAAAGCTCGGGCAATGATTCCAAGAGTTAATCATGGAATGGCATCAAAATTAAAAAATTTCTCCACAGCAAAGGAAACAATGAAAGTAATGTGAAAGAGAACCTATAGAATGGAAGAATAATCTTTACTATCTACACTTCTGATGGAGGATTAATACCTAGAACATAGGAAAAAAACTCAAAAAATCTTACACCACAAAATACAATAACCCAATTATAAATGGGCAAATGAATTAGATGCTTCTCAAAAGAAGAAATAAAATGACCAACAAATATATGAGAAAGTGTCCAACATCATAGCAATTAGGGGAAATGCAAATCAAAATTACACAGAGATTTTATTTAATACCGTCAGAATGGCAGCCCATCAAGAATACAACCATAATAAATGCTAGAGAGGATGGGGAGAAAAAGGAACACTTTATCTTTTGGGGGGATTGTAAATTATGGATACCTTTATAAAATCAGTATGGAGGCTTCTCAAAAGTCTAGGTAATAGAACCAGAACAAAGCTATACCACTCTTGAGTACCTTTCCTAAAGACATAGAGATGTCATATTATAGTGGTACAGACATACCTATGATCATCACAGTAGTCACACTATGAAAACAGCATAGGTAGCTGCCAACAGATGAATGCATAAAGAATACATATATGAACACAGTGGAAATCAGTATGGAGGCTCTTCAAAAGACTAGGCCTGGAGCCACTCAGCTATACCACTCGTTGGTATTTATCCTAAAGATTTAACATCATCACACTACAATGATACATGCATGCCATGTTTATAGCAGCACCAATTCACAATAGCCAAATATTGGAACAGCCTAGTTTTCCATCAGTGATGAATGGGTGAAGAAAAACGTGGCATATATACACAATGGAGTTTTAATTCAGCCATAAAGAAAAATGAAATTATGTCACTTGCAGGAAAATTGGTGACCTAGTGACAATATATTAAGCAAAATAAGTCACTCTCAGAAGGTCAAGGGGCATATTTTTTTCTCTCATATGTGAAAGCTAGAGAGAAAAAAGAAGAAATGTGGGGGCAAAACTCATGGAAATTAAAGAGAGATCCATAGAGGAAAGGAGGATGATGAGGAGGAGGGGAGAAGTGCTAGGGTGGGATATTGGTCATTTTATATTGTTATATTTTGCACATGTATCAATTTGTGACAGATCCCATCATTGTATATAACTGGAGTACACTAATAAAAAGTGTGGAAAAAATCAAAGTAGAAGAGGCTACCCATTTCCCATGAATACATTGACTTTTACTCACATGTAATAAAGGGCCAATTACTTATATATTTGCTATGGTTATGAAACGTATAATCTGGGAAGCATCTCAGTTTCCAGAATTCCATTCTAAGCAATGCAGGCAGCTTCATTGTGCTCCTTCTTTTATGACAAACCTTGGTTTATGTATTGAGTGAGTTCTTTCACTTCTGATATCCAGAATCCAAATGAGAAAAGAACATCGAGTGATAATGGAAGAAAGAGCTCATGCAACAAGGGGAAATCTTCCTTCTGCTACAGAGACCCACCATGCCACATTTCCTAATCCTGGCTGTTTAATGTAAAGTCCAGGGAGTAAATATTGAACAGGGAACATCTTGGGTTATCTTTTACTTCTTCCAGTCATACAAGTTATGCAAATATTAGGTAGCAAAGAATGGAGAAGACCAAAAACACAGAATGAAGAATTGTTCTTTTGCAGTTTTGAAAAAACGTTGTTGGTTCAACTCAAGCAGAAATGAAAAAATTCAATGACCTTGTATAAATTTAAAAACCAAAGGTATTATTATAGACTAATATCACGACAATCAAACTAAGTCAATTGATGAAATCAGTGATGAGAACAAAACTATTCTTCTTACTGAAGCGTAACTATTATCCTTGGCCTTGAACTTTCATTAAAGGTGAAATAAAGTTGGAGAAGTACAAAATTAACAAGATGGAGTATCACAAATATTGCACCATAGTGATGAGGACACTGATAATGATGGTGATGAATTCATTCAGCAAAGAAATAACAGAAATTCTGAACACCTATGTTTTTTCTTGAGAAAAATGAAGAACATGATGGGTAAGGCAAAGGCAATATGTCCTATAAAAATAACTTCGGACTAATAGTCATGATTAACAAAATTCCATGATTTTACTGCAGATATTCAGCCTCCTGGGGTCATCAGAAAAAATGTATATAAATCACGAGAATGCCTTTTTTCATATATTATTGATAATATTACTTAAAAAATAATAACCAAGTGTGGCATTAATGAAGCTTAAAGACATTCGCATGTCCTGTTGATAAATGAAATTTTGTCAGTACATTTGGAAGGGTGATTTAGTAACATGCACCAAATTTCCAAAATCTTAGTCCCATAAATCTAACAGCTTCACTTCTGTTACTGTAATCTTTCTGGAACCGGAAAGCATGATTTACTATATATATATATATATATATATATATATATATATATATAATGCACATTTGTGAAAAACATGTATTCTACATTACAAAATGTACAAAGGTGAATATATCTCATATTGCAACATATATTGAAGATATGCAAAGCATATGTTGAGCACATTTATATATATACATTACATATCAAATGTGTATGTTAAGGGCATTTAGCATGGCATTCTCATATGAAATTGGAGTTAGTTTAAATCCTCATCAATAAGGAAAGAGTTAAATTGTCATATCTGTAAAATAATGAGTGTACAAGCACTTAAAAATGAAATCAGCTCTCTAGTGTACTGTTTAATTCAGTAAAGTATATTTAAGGCAGTTATTTTAATGACACCTCTCAAGCACAATTTTGTTTTAATAGTTACTTTGAGTTACAAAAGGAAGCTGTTGCCTGCCACACTTGCACTCTGCCTTGCTATAGCAGTGCTACTCATTAGCAGATTTGGGGTGATTTTTCCCAATGACCAATTGCTCACATAATGAGTTCTAAGATGAATCTGCATGCATCGAATTTGTTGGGGGTCAATGTTTCATAAATATTTTATTATATTGGGTAGAATCTTTGAAAACTTTCATCAAATCTTTAATATACCAAAGTGGGAGTTGGCAAACTTGTTCTGCAATCAGACATTAAATATTTTAGTCTTTGTGGACCAGAGTTTTCTTTGTGATTGTATTCTAAAACATGGTTATAGTCACTAGTGTATGGGGTATGGGGGTGCATTCACTAAATGGATGGCAGTACACCTAGGGTAGTATTTGTTTAAACATGCCTATGACTCTGGGTTCTATTTCCAGCACCACAAAAATAAAAACAAACAATAGATCTTTCTTTAGAAAAGTTTGCAAACAATGGATTTGGCCCACAGCAATAATTTGTTAACTTTCATGCTAAATCCAAAGTTAGTTAATGAAGTGATTCTTTCTTGTAAAGGCCAATCACATGTATGGCATTCTTTTTTTTTTTTTTTTTTTTTTTTTTTTTTTTTTTTTTTTTTTTTGAGGGTTAAGTTTATTTATTTATCTGACAGAAGGCAAAAAGTACTGGACAGGGTTGGGGAAAGCAGATGATTGACATTACTGATTCTTAGTGAGGTTTCAAAACAATGTTTTTTAGCCTGACCACATTGACATGTATACACTCCAGTGTAAAAACAAACAAACAAAACAAAACATATAATGAACTAACTGCACAATGACCTCATGTTGGAACATTAACATGATTATTTTCCTATACTTGCAACTTTGAGAGTATACAGGCACTGAGTTGAGAAGGCGTGTGGTAGTGGAGGAGGGGTGAGAGGAGGAGGAAGAAAAAAGTGATGGAGGCCTAATTAAAGTACCCCCTTGTCAGTAGTAGTGAAACGACTAATCATAGACTGGGTAGGACATAGACATTGATTCACAGAACAGAGTGGGCAATCTTAACAATAAACTGATGTGGACTCCCTAGAGAATTCCTGCTATGACTCAGTTCTCATTTTTTCTTATATCTGTGCAATTGAATTTCATCATGATGAATAGTGCCTTGGATCTTATTCAAAGAAAAAAAAGTTCGAATGCAAAGCATTTTGTATGTAATACATACAGCTATTTAGTATTCATGAGATAACCCACACTTTAATAATAAAAATCTTTTGATATTGAGGATTTTCACTTCTGCTAGTTCCTTACTCATTCTTCCAGTTATTTAACACGGTCCTTAAACATACTTCATGTAAAGTATAAGATTAATGTACATTCTCAAATCAGATTCAGATCACAAAATGGCAGTAACACATTTACTCCTTGCTGCACTTAAGTTGCATATAAGAAACACAGGCTGCATTTTTGAGTGATCCATGCAGTGACTCACAAAAATCAAGCAAACAACTAGACATCCTTTAGCTACTAAAACTTAATGCTCCAGTCACAGCACACTTAGCAATAAAACAACAACACAGAATGTTGCATCCAAAAATTCAATTCTTTAATGCTTACCCTTCCTTATAACCCAAGTATTACTTCTCTTTGCTATAAGATTGAAGAACTCAGCCTCTAGCTTTATCCTGTGTCTCTCTGTATCCCAATCACTGTCTAGATGGTTTCTTCTTCCAATACATTTTTGTTTCCAAAAGATTTAATGAGGTATTATTGACATAACGTAAACTGCACATGTAGAAGTGTACAACTTGACAAGTATTACATATGTATTAAACATGTTTCATCATCATAATCAAGATAGTCAAGAAATCCGGTAAAAGTCTCCACATGTTCCTTTACATTCCCTTAATAAAAATCTGCCAAATTATTTTTCAAAATATTTGTACCAGTTTTTATGCTCGTCAACATGGATTAACTGGGTGGTAATCATAGTCAGGTAGTGTATGCTTGGAGGAGGTAGGTTACTGGGGGCTCTGTGTTGAGTGGAGCTCTCACTGCTTCCTAGTAGCGGTCATGTTCTGAACTGCTTTCCTTTGCCATATCTTCCTGCAGAGATGTTCTGCCTTACCTTGGGCCCAGAGCTATGGAATCAACTGTGGACTGAGATTTCTAAAACCCTGAGCCCCAAATTAATTTTCCCTTCTCTACATTGTTCTTGTCAGATCTTTTGTCACAGTAAAGAGAACTAAATAAAACAATTCCCAAGCATTTTAAATTTTTGGTGTTATTTATAATGGGATAGTTTTCCTGATTTCTTTCTTAGCAGAAGTACTTTTGGTGTACAGAAAAGCTATTAATTAATGAATGTCTCAACCTTGTTTCCAGCTTCTTTGCTGAATTCATTATCAGCTCTAGAAGTCTTCTGGTGGAGAGTTTTGTATTTTCCAGATATAGAATGATGTCAATAACAGAAGGAGATCATTTGAATTCTTAGTTTCCTACTAATCACCCTGTAATGTGCTTCTCTTGCCTGATTGCTGTGCCTTGAGTTTCATGAACTGTATTGAATAGGAGAGGTAAAATTGGACATCTTTGTTTTGTTCTTGAAATGCTTTTTTTTTTTTTTTAATTTCGGTATAATGTTGGCTTTGGTTTTGTGATGTGTAGCCTTTATAATGTTGAGGTAAGTTCCCTCTCTCCCTAGTTTATCATTTTCTTTGATGTGAATGCATAATAAATTTTTATCTAAGCCTTTTCTGCCTGTTGAGACAATCATGACTTTTGTCTTTCATTTGATTTGTGTGGTGAACTACATTTATTTATTTGCCTATAATGAACCAACCTTGCATCCCTGGGATGGAAACAGCTTGTTCTTGGTATGTTAACTTCTTGATGTGTTTTTAAGTGCAGTTTGCTAATATTTCACCAAGGATTTTTACATCAATGTTCATCAGGGATTTTGGCCTTTAGTTTTCTTTCCTGGATATGTCCTTGTTTGGTTTTCATATCAGGATCGTACTGGCTCCATAAAATGTATTTGGGAGTGTTCCCTTCCTTTAGGTTTCATGGAAGAGTTTGACAAAGATTCATTTTAGTTCTTCACTAAAGGTCTATTAGAACCTAGCTAAGATTTCATCTGGTCCTGGGCTTTTCTTTGTTGGAAGACTATTCATTGCTGTTCTAATTTCATTACTAAATGATGGTCTGTTTATGTTTCTGATATCTTCCTGAGGCAATTTGGGCAACTAATATGTGTCTAGAAATTTGTCAAGGTTTCTAGATATTCCAGTTCATTGAACTACAAACTTTAAAAACAGTTCCTAATGATCCTCTGGATTTCACAATTATTGTTAATGGTATCTAATTTTTCATCAGCAATTTTGTTGATTGTGTCTTGTCTTTTTTGTTATTTTAGTAAGGGTTTATTGACCTTATTTATCTTTTATAAAAGCTGACTCTTGTATCCTATGTCTTGTTTAATCTCAATTTTATTAATATCAGCTCTAATCTTATTTTCTATATTCTACTGATTTGGTAATTAGTTTGATCTTTTACTAAGACCTTGGAAGGGGGAACATTACATAATTTATTTGGAACCGTTCTATTTTTTAGTGAGGCACTCAGTGCTATGAATTTTCTTCTTAAAACTGAGTTTATAGTGTCCCAGAGATTTTGATATGTTTTATTTCTGTTCTTATTTGTTTTCAAATATTCTTGGTCTAGTCTCTCATTTTCTATGATCCACTGCTCTTTAAAAAAGTACTGTTCAACTTTGTTCTGTTTATGTGATTTCTAATATTTTTCTTGCTGTTGATTTCTTCTTTCATTCCACTGTGTTCTGATAGAAAGCATAGAATTATATCAGATTTCTTTTGTATTTGCTATGACTTACATTGTGACCTAGAATATGTTTTACTTTGCAAAAAGTTGCATGCACTGTAGAGAAGGAAGTGAATTCAGCTATTTTGTGGTGAAATATTCTGTACTTATTAGGTATATTTGAATTATAGTATAGTTTAAGTCAAAGTACCATTTTTCCCCTTGTGTGTCCTGTCTATTGGTGACAAGGGTGTTTTCAAATACTCCAGTGTTATTGTGGAGTCTACCTGGGATTTAATGTCAAGAAGCATTGTTTTAATATAATTAGGTTCACTGATATTTGAGGTATATATATACACTTACTATTGCTATCTTTTCTTGTTGGATTGTTCCCTTTACTAGTATGTAGTGGCATTTCTTGTCTCTACTGATTAAATTTTGCTTCCAAATCTGCTTTGTCAGATTGAAATAGCTACTCCTGCTCATTTTTGGGAATATACAAATAAAAAATTCTTCCAGGATTTTACATTCAGTCTATGGGCATCTCTCATGGTTTGAATGTGAATTGTTCCTCAAAAGCTGATGTGTGAAACAATGCAAGAAGGTTCAGAGTAGGAACGATTGGTGTGTAAGAGTCTTAACCCAATCAGTGATTTAATCCCCCGATAGGGATTAACTGAGCAGTAACTGAAGTAGTAGGATATAAGTGGAGGAGGTGGTGTTGGGTGTGGCTTTGGGTATATATTTATATCTGGCCATTGGATGCTTTCTCTGTTTTCTGATCATGAAGTGAGCTGCTTCCCTCTGCCACACTGTCCCACCATAATATTCAGCCTTGCCCCGAGTCCTGAGGAATGGAGTCAATCTTCTATAAACTAAGACCTCTGAAACCATGAGCCCTCAAATAAACTCTTCCTCCTCTACAGTTGTGCTGATCAGGTCACCTTTATGCAAAATTATGTTCCACCTCCTTCTCAACAAAGTACATAAGAAGTTATCTGGCATTCTGAATGAGAAAGTTTCCTCTACTCCACAATTTATTACTTTGTTTAATCAATCTGAATTTATTGATGCTTATTTTATACTTTGTAATTTAATCCAACAGGATTTTATTAATTATTTATTTATTCATTTAGGTCAAATTGCCCTGTTTGGCTCTTGGTAGATCTTTTGGCTCCCTTCTCCCTTTAACAAGCATCCATCACTGCATTTTTGTTTATTCAACTTTTCTCCAAGCACTTTCTTCTTTGCATGATAAGATGCTTCCAGGGTCAGCTTTTCTATGACCTGTCCCTCCCCTTAATCAGTGATTTCACCAAGGAGCCCCAGATTCCTTTTGTTGTTGTTGTTTAACATTAATAGAAAACTAAAATTGGGGAGCTAGCTGTGTTTTGTTTGCCACTCTGGAGCATCATTGCTGACGGAACAAGGAACTAGTTATGTATATACTAACACACACACACACACACACACACACACACACACACATCAATCATGTTTCTGTGTGTAGCCATCTGTACCTATATTGTGCTGAAAAGGACTTGGTTCATAATGATGTCTTCAATTTGTTTCACTACAATTTAGGTCTTTACAGTGTACCTTTCCCTGTCTGTACCTCCCTTTTCAACAATGAGGAAAATGACCACACTCATGTCATTTACTTATTCGTTCATTTACAGTATGCACACTTATAAAAGTATCATTATTCTTAACCCACACCTTCATGGAGATACAATGTTATAAACTGGAGTACAGTACTTATGTAAATATCTTTTATCTTCATTTTTAGATTCCACTTTGTTCTTAGATTGGCAGTCTTGTTCACTCACCTCATATTCATAATAGTTTATTTTTTCCTCACTCTTTCAATCCTATTTTCAATTTTTACCGATCTCCTACAATAAGCTTTTAAGTTTTTCACACATTAAAGCTTCACGTCTTGTGTAGTACAAATTCAGAGTTTGGCCAATAATATCAGGCAGAGGAGTTTCACCAACCTAAAATATCCCCTCTGCCTCAATAATCCAACACTTCCTCCCTTCTCCCTAACCCTGATTATTTTTGTTATCTTTATAGCTTTATCTTTTCCAAAGTGTCATATAATTGGAATTGTTTACTTTGTAGCCTTTTCAGACTGGTCTCTTATCTTACTAAATTACTAAAAGAATGAATTTTAAATGTTATCACCACAAAGTAATGATAATTATATGGAGATGACGGATGTTTCTCCATAGTTATATGGAGGTGATTTGATCCACCTCAGTGTACACCTGTACTGCAACTTCACATTGTACCCCATAAATAGATACAATTATTATTGCTAATTAAAACATAAAATTTAAATAATTTAATAATTATTTTTAATTAAATTGTATTTTATTAAATACATTGAAAAAATCAGTCATGTCTTTTTGTGCCTTGACATTTACCTTTTTCCACTGCAAAATATTTCATTCTTTATGTACCATCCATTTACCACACATCAAAGAACATGTTGATTGTTCACACTTCTTCTGATGTTTAAATTTTTTCTTACTTTACTTTCCATTCAAACTGCCTCATTTGCATTACCTCTCATTCTTTGTGTGACTGTCTTCAAATATTACTCAGTTCTCAAATGCCTATTTCATTTTATCTTATTTACAGAAGCTCTTCTTTGTCTGCCCTAACAGTGGCTTTGCATGTAATTCTTTATTATGATTTCCTTTTGGAGACTTAGCACTGCTTAATACTATTTGAACTATATTTGCCAGCTCATTTTAGTATCTTCCCTCTATATGACTATGACCTTATTCTAGTTGGCTCAACTCCATATCCCCAGTACCTGCTAATAATTTCTGACACATATCAGGCTCAGAATATATGCTTTCTAAGTAAGTTTTTTTGGTAAACCATCATAGTAGCTTTCCAAAATAACTTTGGCCTAGGTAATCTTATTCATATTTTACCTTGAGAAACTAAGACTTAGCAATGTTGAGATGTGCTACAATTTATATAATTGTACAGCTCTTAAATTTATGTCCTTATTTTTTAGATATAAATGTAGATTTTTTTATCTTTTAAATTTAGATATTCATAGTTGAAGTCCAGTTTTTCTTTTCCTACTTCACAACCAGTGTGCACTTGCAGAGTACTCCAAATGATGATGTTACATGTAAGAAGAGAATCATCTTAGAAACTTGCTGCTTCAGGTTAGAACTGAGCCCTCAAGGAGGTGCAAATGATCTCATGTGAAATCTTAGACAAGTTCATTAATTCTCCTCTAAGATTTCTTGATGTTTAATTATGAATGAAGTGTAGGCTAAGAAAAAAAGTATTAATTAGTGCTTGAGTTTTAATGTCACAGTGAAAGCTGTCTTGAGGTTAACTGAGTCTGGAGGATGGTCATTTTCCTGCATCTGTGTATTTTTCTACTGGCAGCTACAGCAAATATTCATGAGACTTTTTACCAACTGCAGGCTGATGATAGAATCTCAGTTGTCTTCAAACTTTTTGTTCCTTTGGGCCCAATAACAGATTAATTATACCTTTTTGGCAACTGAAGTGGGCACTGGGGCTCAGAGATTTGTACAGTTTCTAGATTCTTGTGCCCTCCATGAACAGTTTGAAAAACTTTTCTGTAAGCTTTCAAAGTCAGTTTTTACACTATTGATATTGTATTTACTAATTTATTGTTATTCTTTTTGATATACGTGACAGTAGAGTGTGTTTTTTAACATATATATATATATATACATATATATATGGAGTATAACTTGGGTGATAGGAATAGGAAAGACAGTGGGAATGAATTGGACACAACTTTTCTATGTTCATGTATGACTGTATCACCAGTGAAACACTACAATCATTTACAACCACAAGAGTGGGATCCTAATCTGATTTATTTTATTGACAAAGTTTATAAGAACAATTTTAAATTAAAGGCTAAATTAGTTGTTTAGCCATTGAATTTTTATTAAGTCAAACATTCTTTTTTTTTTTTTTTTTTTTTAGAAAAGCTGGACTTTAATACGCATCAGTATCACAATGAAAAGTAGGTACCCCAAAGGCCAGTCTCTTATATCCACAGCTGTACAAAAGACATACAAACTCCAGGTAGGCACTGACGGAGGGCAAGGCCTGCCGTCCCTCCCTGGCATTGCCGGGGCAGTCCCCCCACCTCCCAGCATCTCCAGGTACCCACTTTGGTCCCCTCAACCTTGTTGGGCAGGTCGTGCACTAGCAGGGGGAAAGCCCTCACACTCGGTCAGTAGAATTTAAGAAAAAATAAAAAAGGTAAAAGTCTAACAGGCACTAAAACTGGGAAGTTATAACTTTCTTGGTTAACTTTAACATTCAAAAAACTCTTAATATTGAATCCAAAAAAGTATCTTAAATCACACAAAAAGTAACCCATATTGATATAAAAAATAAGCCCAAAACACCCCAGAGAAAAGATCTAAAACTTAAATAACCTGGGGCTCCACAGCACTGTGGGTGGCTGGACACAGGCATGTACCCCCTGGCTGCTCAGCCAAGCTGGAAAGCCCTTGTCCCTCGGAGCCCTACGCAGTCAGCGCCAGTGGCAGGGGCAGGTGGCCCTCAGGACACATTGGTCATGGGCTTGTACTTCTTGAAGCGTGTCCACTGGCCTGTGGCGTAGTTCATCTCAAACACGGTGTCCACCAGCATGGTGGTGCTGCCCTGGCCGTCAGCCTTGGGCAGGTCCTCTGTGTGCTCGCTCAGCTTGATCTGGATCACGTCCCCTTGCTCCTGGCATGGGTTCTCTCGGAACCAGCCATGAAGCCGGGGATGAGGGCTTTCTCCGGCAGTGTGACCTTGTTGGCGGTCTTGAACATTTCCTGGGTGGCAAACATCTGCTCTCGTGAGGGACAACTTCTTAGGCTGCTGCTGGGCAGGGGGCTGGGCCTGTGGGACCACCATGGCCACCGGGGGCGTCTGAGCGGCTGGGGCGAGAGCTGGGGGCGTGGTGGGCGTCAGGGGCAACGTGGGCGCAGCAGGACCCGGGCCACTGTTGTACATGGGTGCCCTCTGCTTGAACTGTGCTGGCAGCGTGGGGCTCGGGGTGCTGGGCTCCTCAGGCGGCCGGGTGGCCTGCAGGCTGGTTTCCCGGGAAGATGGTGCTGTGGGAGCCTCGGAGCTGGGGACGTAGGAGGAGGCTGGGACCACACTGTGTGGACACCAGGCCAGCTGCGTAGTCTGGGGTGGCGTTCTCCACCACGGTCTCCTCCTTGGCTGGCTTTTCCACCACTTCTGCATCCAGAGTCTTCCTCCTCCTCTTCGCCTCTCGGCAAGCACCGACCATATCCAGCTCAGAGATGTCAAGCAGCTTCACACCCCTTTCTTTCCGCAGTGGGGTCCTCGAAGGTGGGATGGGGGTCCGGTTTCCAGCAGGGCTGAAGACACTCGGGTGGTAGGGCTTCTGAAGGGTGCCTGCTTCCGCATGCCTTTGAGCGGGGTTGTGGTGTCCATCTTGTGGAGCAGTCCCCGGCCCTTGGCATGGAACGGCCCCCCCGCACTCCTCTTCAGCTGCTGTGCCGTCTTGGTGGACTTCTGCAGCAGCTCCGCCTGCAGTGTGGCACTCTTGGGCTTCCGCTTTAACTGAAAATGCTTCACAGGCGGGGTGAGGGGTCCGGCAAGTGTGGTCAGGGCGTTTTTATTCAGGTACTGGCATTCCAGGGGCAGCATGGCGGATGCCTCACACTCGCCCACCTTTTCTCTAAGTTCTCCTAAAATATCTTGAACGTTGGGGTTCTGCTCCTCAAGATCAAGGTTAAGAGACCCCGTGTCAGGAAAGGACTTCAGAATGTCAGCAACCATGAGGACCCAGGGGTCAGAGTCCAAGGTGGCGAGCTGGATGATCTCCATCAGGGCATCCTTCATCTGCAGACTCTCCTGGTAAAGTCTGTCTTAGGGGTGGTCGGAGAACAGCCTCTCACAGCTCTGGAGCCAGAGCCGCACACGCCAGGCATCAGTCACCTCGGAGTCTGCCAAGGGCCACTTCCTGGTTCAGTGGTTCCTTCACTGTGTCCTCCCATGGTAAGGGGTGAATGCTCCCTCAGTCTATCTCCAAAGGGGACTCAATGAGGGCTCCACCTCCCAGCACCCCACCTAGGGGCAGGCATGCAGCATGAGGCTATGGAGGACGGAGGACATTGTGGACAGCAATCCACGATGACAGCACCTGGAGGTGGTGCTGCTGCAAGGAGGCAGCCGGAGGGCGTGAGAGACATCAGATCCAGCCACCTGCAAGCAGGCACCTGGATCTCGACTTCCAGGCTCCAGAGTGTGAGAAATAAATGTCTGCTGTTTAAGCCTCTGAGTCTACGGAAGGGCTGGCTCTCCTCACTTGCAGGTTGTGCATCCAGGGATTGTCAACCACAGATCAAAAACATTCTTTTTGTTTTGTTTTTTTTGCGGTGCTGGGGATTGAACCCAGGGCCTTGGGCTTGCAAGGCAGGCACTAAAAACATTCTTAAAAATAAGTGTGTGGGGCTGTGGCTGTGGCTCAGTGGTAGAGCCACTGGCATGTGTGAAGCCCTGGGTTCGATCCTCAGTATCCCATATAAATAAATAAATTAAAGATCCACTGACATCTCGTCCACTGTGCGGCGCGGGAGGTGCAGCGTCCCGAGCAGCAGCTTGAGCTTCACGGCCGACGAGAGGCGGTGGAAGCAGAGGCGGATGTTGTCTATGACCGCGGCGGTGAGCAGGGACCGATGCTGGGCGGCTCCCACAGCTCTTCCGTGGCGCCCAGCTTGTTGTGCAGCCACAGGCCCGTGTCGCTCTCCCGCGTGGACGCCATCTTGGGGACTGCCGCGCGCCCGGGCCGGCATCTTATGAGGACACCTACGCGCCCCCGGCGAGGACCCCCAACATGGCGGCGCCCGCGGGCGCGGGGCTGGGCCTCGGGCGGGCGAGCGAGCGCTACTGGTGTACGCCGCGCCTTCGGGCGGCTTCGTGGCGAAGCCCGAAAGCTGGAGGGAGGGGCGCCGCGGGGCGGCTCCTCGGCTTCCGTACCGCATCATGGCGGCGCCCCAAGTCAAACATTCTTATCAAAATAATTAAACCGGGATGCATCTGTAGCTCAATAGTAGAGCACTTGCCTCACATGTGCAAGGCACTGGGTTGGATCCTCTGCACCACATAAAAATAAATAAGATATTGTGTCCCTCTACAACTAAAAAGTATTTTTTAAAAAAGGAATTAAATCTGTGAAAATTTCTTTAAACACTCAGTTTATATCATTTCTATATATTTCTGTTATACAAAGATTTTTACACACTCAGTTTTATATAAAATAATCTAATTCTGACAGTTTGCATGTTCTATTTAAATCGGAGAGAAATTTATTTAATAAACTGATTAAGATAGTAAATTTAAATGGAATAAGTTAGTCTTTTACGTTCAGGAATGGTCCATATATTCATTACCTAGAATCCAGATTAGTCAAAATTTAAAACCCAACAGCTTTGACTCCACATTAAAATTTTTAAATGTAAAATAATATATTATAACTTTATGAAAATAATTTGTTAGAGGTATCTTCTACTGCCTGAACATTATCTTGTCACATTATACCTGGAACTTTTTATCATAATTATGAAAGTAGCCAGGTTTCCTGTAAATATCAGCATTTTTTAATGTTTCCAATTTATTCTGAGTTTTCTTTGAAAACAGACACAGACACAAAAACTTGTTATCTGTAAATAGGTACAGTTAAAAAAAGGAAATCTTAGTCACACATGACAGAAGGCAAAAGTCACAATGAAATGACTTGACACAGTGTAGATTACCCATAATATTTGTGGGCTAGACTTGAGTGGGGGACTGTTGAGTTGTGGCCCCTTTTCAACCTGACATTATTGATCTTTGGGTGTGTAGAAAATTTAAATGAGTCAGTCTGAACATGATGCCAGTACTTTCAGTGGTAAGCAATATTTTGTGAGCAGCTTTACTTATTCACATTGTCCATGCCATTGTAAGATTCTTAAGATAGATGAAAAATGTTTGATTAGTCTTTTCCCAAAGGGAGAGTGTTTTCTTTGAATGAGTTACCTTATGTAGGTGTGCTTGTTGTGAAGCAAAATGCAGTAAGAGAAAACATCCCTCAGAATCTTTCAGCCTGAACTAGAGGATTTTTGTTATGAGAGTTTGAAGCACTTTGTACAAGTAAGTAGATGGGTATAAAGGGGAAACAGTGTTGCTTGAAAAAGGGGTGACATCACCTCCAATCCTGACCTCCCATTCTTGGGCTCTTGTTTATTGATGGTTTATTTCTCTAAATCATTATCTTGCTTGTTTAGTTTGATATTTCTTTTGTCTCTTAAAATCATTAACATGACATCCAGAGGTGGACTCAATATCAGCATTTTATATGATCAAAAGCAGTTAAGAAAAATCAGTTCATTTACTATAAGCCCAATGTCCTTGCATCTAATCCCACATTTTCCCAAACTTTCTGAAGCTTTCATGTGTTGATTTCATCTATTTTTAATATAAAAATGTATCTATAGACACTTTTATGGAATTAACACTAAAACTGGAAATTGATGACAATTTCATGTCAAAGCAGAATTAGACAGTTAATTCAGTTTTCCTGTCCCTGAATTTTGACTTTCATTGCTATTATACTGTCCAGTGGAACATTGACATCTCAGAAT
Organism: Sciurus vulgaris; assembly: GCF_902686455.1. Lineage (NCBI taxonomy): Eukaryota > Metazoa > Chordata > Mammalia > Rodentia > Sciuridae > Sciurus > Sciurus vulgaris. The sequence continues at coordinate 85,420,422 of NC_136464.1, forward strand.
TTAAAAGTGTGAAGATATCTACCTATCTGCCAATGTGAATTTAGAAATTTGTATGTACAAAAGAAATAAAAGTCTGTATATACAACAATTTTTTTTTTTTTTTTTTTGGTGCTGGAGATTGAACCCAGGGCTTTGTGCATGCAAGGCAAGCACTCTACTGACTGAGCTATATTCCCCCCAGCCCACGAAATTGGTTTTTTAAACTATAAAAATAGCATCTGTCATTCCTTTCATGCTGACAGTATGACATACACAGACTTGTAGGAGAAAAGTTCCCATTTAGTCATCTGGCTAGCTGTAGCTTGTGTAATTTAATATGATGAACACATTGCCACTGAGTTTTCACACTGTCAGAAGAAATGTGCATTCAATATTTCTCATATGCTAAATACTGCAAAAGTCTCTGAATGTAAAAATAAAAATTTATACTATGTTTTGTTCTACTTA